>NC_065537.1:59700801-59810801 GCF_932294415.1 Quercus robur
TTTCTTTATTCTAGGAAAACGATGTAATCTAATTCCGAACTATGCTTGCTTTTCTATGGTAATTTGAATTAATTCTCTTCATGTTTGTCTGATTTATTCTGAGCTTATTGCTTCTAATTAATTGGCCATTAATTAGATGATTTTGATCTTGTGATTTGCTGTCGAAAGAGGGAATTATAGGATAGATCTTGAATATTTCAGCATAGGTAAATATAGAGATCGAAAGACTTGTATGAACCTATGTAGTATTAAAATTGTTGGTCTTAATGCTTTCTTGCTTTATTAAATTGCATACTCTTGTGTAAAATGATGAACAAGAATGTTTCCAATTGATTATTGAAAGAGGCTTTTGGAAGAGTTTGGAGATTGCTAACAAATAGAGAGAATTAAATTCAATTAGCTAGATGAGTAAAGCATAGTGAGGGATTAGGTGAAATCGATTTCCTAGAAGTTTCTTTCTCATTAAGTTGATTTTCAAGCAACATCTTTCTTTTCCTCTACATATCTTTTATTTAAATTGATTTTATTTTGAATTCCAATTACAAAAACCTTAGGGACTTCTCTAGATAAAATCGAGATTAGCATAATTTTGGTATTTGTCAAAAGTAAGTTACCAATCCCTGAGTACGATACTCTTCTCATCACTTTACTATAAAACTACGATACTGTGCACTTGTAGTTTTGCACCGATCAAAGGGACAAATCAACAAAAGGCTAAAGGAAGCTTGATCGATCCACCAGCTGTCGAGAAGCTATCGAGGATCCAGAAGGAATCTCGATCGATCCACCAGATGTCGAGAAGTTATCGAGATTACGATAAGAGGAAGATGAAAAGCTCAATAGATAGCCAAGTGTTGAGGAGGTGTCAAGAAGCTGTCGAGATTGCTAAAAAATAGTTTTTCAAGAAGGGAAAAACACAAATATGAATACAATCAAGCATGCAATTCAACCAAGGATCCAAACAACATTTTAAGTTTTCAAAATCATCTCTAACAATAATTTTAAGCACATAGATCCCAAACACACACACACACACACACACACACACACACACATTAAACAAGTCTAACCAATTTTATATTAAAAACAAGTTAAGACAGTTTAGTGAGCATGCATTAACACATGTAAACCTTGTGATGGCCAAATCACATTGTACTGGCACATGTATCAAAAGTAGCAAAGATTATTGCATGTTGTGTGTAAAAAACATCGCAAGATTGCATAAGTGTATACATGTTATGACGATTTGAGATATGAGAAAATCACTTTAACTCACACACAATCATAACTGTTTGATGGGGACTATCACCTTCAAGGTACATCCTATAACTCTCACATCTCCTAGAATACACGCTTGCAATCATATTTAAAGCATTTTGATCTTTTTGCTTTTTATTTTCTTTGCATATTTTTCTTTTTAAGCAAATCATGCATGGGCATATAAGAGAGAGAAAAGAAATACCCAATTATGTTAAGCATTTGACATTCCAATTTTGCAATGCCGAAGCAAACAAATGTCATTGACATTGCAGTTTTGCTATGCCAAAGTATACAGATATCATTTCATGATTGGCGGGCAACAATGATGAAATGGTTATTTATGCCTTTCTCTTAGAATTTTTTAGTCATTCCCATCAAAAAAGAGTGATACGAGTGTTAAGTATAAGAGATTACTTAATCTTACTAATCACAAACAAGAGCCACAAAACTCACTTGCTTAGTTGTCCATAGA
The DNA here is from genome assembly GCF_932294415.1 of Quercus robur. Taxonomy (NCBI): domain Eukaryota; kingdom Viridiplantae; phylum Streptophyta; class Magnoliopsida; order Fagales; family Fagaceae; genus Quercus; species Quercus robur. The sequence continues at coordinate 59,702,534 of NC_065537.1, forward strand.
GATGCTCATCTAAGCTACAAAAAATACAAAGTTTAGAAAACTTTGTTTCAATGGCCATCCAAGGTACACAAGTACCAAAGTACACAAAACACACACTGTTTTTGTATTTTTCTGATACCACTTGATAGGCTAAAAACATATTGACCCCCCTTGTAATGAATTAATTGATTAATTAGCCAAGTTTATTAATTAATCAAATTAACATGCAAACATGTGGTAGCATAAACAAATCACCAATTAAACTATGCAGCGGAAAATAAATTGACACAGTGATTTGTTTACGAATGGGGAAAACCTACAGGGTAAAAACCCCACCGGGTGATATTAAGGTCATCACTCCCGAAATTCTACTATTATCACTACAAGCGGTTACAAGTAAAGGAATCTCAGTACCTTATACCAACCTATAGTTGAACCCTTACCCTAATACCCAATTGGACTTGTTCTGTAGTGACAATTTCTCCTTTTGATGCACGGCTCCTAGTACGTGACTAACCAATTGCGCGGATCCCAGTACACGATTTCAATCACCAACTAGAGAAGGTTGTTGGCTGCAAAGTTCTCCAGTTCATTCCAACGATGAAGATCAAGAAGATGCTTGGTCACAAAACCCTATGGTGCACAAACACAACAACTTCTTCACAAGAATGATGAACTAGGGAAAAACTTTGTCTCCGATCACAAATTTCTTGAACAAACTTTGCTCAGCACTTGTCCAACTTGTGTCCTCTTTGACAGCCCTTAAACTAATCCTTTTATATGTCTAGGGTTGTGAGAAAATAAAGCCCAAACACATAGTCACGGATTAGAGTCAAAATAGAACTGAAATTTTGTTTTTCATAAACCTCGACAAATGCCTATCTGTCGGGCTGCTGTCAAGCAGTTGTCGAGCCACGGGGCTGAAACAGCTTCTTAAGTTCGATAGATGGCTAGTTGTCGAGCTTTAATGACAGGTACTTTTCAGACTTGAATCTTGGACAGACTTGCATGACTTCAACACTTGATCTTGAAACATAGTTTCTTGAAGTATTAAACACATCCTAAATCTACCCAAATACAAGTAAAGTGCGTTTTGTCAAAGGATTAGCCAATTACATAAAATAGTGACATATGTTCCTAATAAGTGAATCACATATGTCCTAACATGCTCAACTCTATTGCCCATAGTGCCATTCGTCCGGCGGCTTCAGGATTGCTCAATGCTCGCCTTAGGGGCTTGTCAATCAAGACGATCACCATGTGGGCTTGGAAGTACGGCTTGGGCTCACGAGCTGTTGTAACCAAAGCGAAGGCGAGCTTCTCTATCGGTGGGTACCTCTCCTCTACCCTACGGAATGCCCAGTTGGTGTAGGATACGGACTTCTGCACCTTGTCTTCTTCTCTGACCAAGGTCACACTAACAGTAGCTGGGGATACAGCCAAGTAGAGGAACAGTTCTTCCCCAGGTTTGGAGGGACTTAGCAACGGTGGGGAAGAGTGATAGGCCTTCAGATCCTCGAATGCTTGTTAACACTTGGCCGTCCACTCAAAAGATTTCTTTAGCGTGTGGAAGAAAGGTAGGCACTTGTCTGTTGCCCTTGACACGAACCTATTCAGCACGGATACCTTGCCATTGAGGCTTTGTACTTCTTTCACTTTCCTTGGTGGTGTCATCTCTAGTATGGCCCAGATCTTGTCTAGGTTGACTTCGATACCTCTCTGAGACACCATTAAGCCTAGGAATTTTCCAACCGTCACCCCGAATGCACACTTGTTCGGATTGAGTTTCATGTTGTAAGAGCGGAGGGTGTCGAAGGTTTCCTTGAGATCATCCAAATGATCATCCTCCTTTTGACTTTTTACTAGCATGTCGTCTACGTAGACTTGGACATTTCTTCCAATTTGATGTGAGAACATCTTGTTCATGAGCCTCTGATATGTTGCGCCCGCGCTTTTGAGGCCGAACAACATCACTTTGTAGCAGAAGAGGCCTTCACTGGTGACGAACGAAGTCTTCTCCTGATTCGCTTCGTCCATTTTGATCTGGTTGTAACCAGAAAAAGCATCCATGAAGCTCAGTAACTGGTGTTGAGCCATAGAGTCTACTAGAACATCAACCCGTTGAAAGGGGTAGCTATCCACTTCCCGTTGGCTTTCTTGACCATCACCACATTCGCCAGCCAATTGGGGTAGTAAACTTCTCTAATGAAGTCTGCCTCTTGCAACTTACGGACTTTTTCTGCTATAGCTTAGTCTCATTCTTAGGCAAACACCCGCTTCTTCTGACGGATAGACGAAAAAGTGGGCGACACATTCAACCTGTGCACCATAATTGAAGGGTCAATCCCGGGCATGTCTTCATGGCTTCAAGCGAAGACATCTTGGTTCTTTCTAAGAAAAGTCGCGAGTGCTTGGCGGACCAGTGGACTAGCGAGGGTGTCGATCCTAGTCATTCGATTTGGTCTGGAGTTGTTGAGAAGTATCTCTTCAAGTCCTTCAACGAGCTCTGCCACCATTCGCTATTCTTCTATGTTCATGGTCTATAGATGATCATCCATCTCCAACATTGCTATGTAGCACTCGCGTCTAGCTACTTGGTCTCCACGTACTTTTCCTACTTCGTACTCGGTGGGGAATTTGATCATCAAGTGGTCGGTCGAAGTTATGGCCTTCCATGAGTTGAGGGTGGGTCATCCTAGGGTGGCATTGTAGGCGGACGAGCAGTTGACAATAAGGAATGTAACATCCTTAGTGATCTGCTTAAGATAATTACCAACCGTTATGGACAACGTGACTGCGCCAAGGGGGTATACTTTTGTCTCGCTGAACCCAACGAGTGGGGCGTTGATCGGAACTAGTCGTTCTCTATCAATCCTTATCTGCTGGAATGCCAAGTAATAGAGGATGTCAGCGGAGCTTTCGTTGTCAACCAGGACCCGGTGTGTGTTGTAGTTTCCTACCAATATGCTAACGACAAGTGCATCATCATGTGGGTGGTGGAGACATTAAGCATCTTCTTTTGAGAACTCAATGTTGGGGTTGTTGATCTACACCATCTTTAGGACGAAGCCCGTCAGTTGGGCAGTCTGAACCATCCTAAGGTAAGTCTTATAGGCCTTTTTGGATGAGCCAGAAGTCACAGTGCCTCCTACAATCAGTCTTATGGCTCCTACAGGTGGCCTAGGTCGCTCGTTCTCCCGTCGGGTAACCGGCTCTTGTGGTCGGTCCGTTCTTTCCTTGCTGATGAACCTATGCAACTTTCCTTGTCTGATTAGAGCATCTATTTATTGCTTCAAGTCGTAGCAGTCAAATGTGTCATGACCATGATCACGATGAAAGTGGCAGTACTTATCTCTTGACCTCTTATTAGGGTCTCCCTTCAGCTTGTCGGAAAATGTCAAGGCTCCTTCGTCCTTGATTTGCATCAAGACTTGGTCAATTGGGGCAGTCAGCTGGGTGAAGCTTGTGAACCTCCCTGTGGGGGGTTTGGAGTGCCTATCCTTTTGTTAGTCTCCAATCCTTGTCATCTTTCGTCCCCTGTCCTGCCGTGCCTCCTCCTATCATTCCCTCTTCTTAGGCTTTTCTTCTCAGGCCAACAGCGTGTCTTCCGCGTTCATATACTTAGTTGCATTGTAGAGTACATCCGACATAGTCTTTGGGTCATTTTTGTATAAGGAAAATAAAAACATACCCTTCTGTAATCCATTGGTGAATGCAACCACGAGTATCTTGTCGTCAACTTCATCGATCAAGAGGGCCTCTTTGTTAAAGTAGGTTATGTAAGACCTTAGTGTCTCATCCTCCCGTTGCTTAATTTTCATCAAGCATGCAGTGGACTTCTTATACCTGTGTCCCTCGATAAAGTGTGAGGCAAACTGGGCGCTTAACTCCTTAAAGGTACTAATGGAGTTGGGCGTCAACTTGCTGAACCAAATCCTTGCAAGGCCTTTCAGCGTAGTGGGGAAGGCCCTGCACATGATCTCGTCTGCCACTCTTGGTAGGTGCATCAGGGTATTGAAAGACTCTAGGTGATCTAAGGGATCCTTAGATCCGTCGTTAGGTCTCCACCTGTGGCATACGGAACTTCGGTGGAAGGGGGAATGAAGTGACGGATGCAGTGAATGGTGAATCAGTTCGATGGACCAACTCATCAAGGTCGCTAGACACCTGTCCTCTGAGGGCGTTCATCATGAAGTCCATCCGTTCCTACATCATCTGCATCTCCGCGACCATATGTGGTGGAGCCGCATCTGTGGCAGATGAACGGCTTGTGTCTTGTTGCTCTTGTTTGCTTGGGGCGTTGCTACCCTCTGGCCCTTCTTAGTCTCTTCTCTCAACGCTTGTACCTTCTTAGTCCTTCTCCTGAGTGTTAGGCCCTACATTCTTTTGGCGCAGTTGCTCCTTTAGGTCATAGTTTTGCCTGGTGAGGCATTCTACGATTGCGGCAAGAGTCTGAACCTGTCTTTTGAGGGTGGTGGTCCGTGGTTCATCCCTTTGATTATTGTTGGTGGTCGCCATCGAGTGAGTAAGTACCATGTAACTCTTCGTTTGGGAAGTGGTAGTATGGCTTACAAACGAAACTTTCTTGTAGACAGCACCAACTGATGATGCCAAAAATTGTCAGTAAGTCGCACAATCCTCACATGCTCGAGATAACATCTGCGAAACATAAACAAAGAAGACCTTGTAGAGAGTATTGGTATGGTACCGGCTAAATACCCTCCAAAGGTTAAGTAAAAAAACTTTCACAACTCTAGAGTGCCAGAGCTGGGGTAAATTATGCGTACCTTGATTTGTGAGGATTTTTGAGGTTTTTATAGTAGCATAGAGTTGACATCTGTTCCTTGGTAGAGAGGGTCTTTCCTTGTATGGAAGATCCTCATTAATGCGCGCATCTTGTAGGATCCTTTCCTTGTAAGAATCTTCTTAATTAGGGTTAACTGTGAGGCTCAAGATGTTTCCTTATATACTCATGTGTGGGGGCCAAGCAAGGCCTTGTCAGACCTATCAACGGTTCCTTCATCCCCGTCAGCTTCCTTCTGTTAGCTTCCTATCCTGTCTAGGCGTTCTAGTCGACCCATACAGGTGTCGTGATCTTAAGGTGGAGTCGTCGGCCTTGAGGTGGTGTTATCTATGCCCTTGAATGTACAAGTAAGGTTGACGAGTTCATTTGAGACTGTCGGCCTCATCTTATGTAAATGAGTTTATCATCCTTTTGGAATCATCCTTATCAGATTTAATTTGATTTTTTTTTTTTTTGGTTGTTGTTGTTGTTGTTGGTAATGAATATGTGTTGTGCAGAGAGTTGGAGTGAGAGATCTATGGGAGGCCTTTCACTATTGTCAGACCGGATGAAGCATGAAGTCAAATATTATGTATATGAGATTGTTTTGGTATTAGACAGATTCTTTTTCTTCTTTTTTAGTCTTTTAGTTTTATACGCTTGCATAGATTGTTTGTTCTTTTTTTGTTATTACTATTTTTTTTTATCTGAATGCAACCAAATGACCAATCTTTGGAACTCTGGCATATATATATATATATATATATATATGTTTTATTTAGTTATTAGGTGTCTATGTGTTGGCAGGAACTGGAGCATGACTATGAGAAGAAGAATGAAAAGCCACTTCAATCTGCAAATTTTATAATTTTAATGAGAACCAAAACAGTCAACAATGAATCTAAAAGGAGATATGCAAAACTTGAAATCTTTGACTTTCAATTCTTTTATTCGTTTGTATATTATATGACTAAACATGTACCAAACATTGACTTTGTTATCATGCGATTGTTCATAATTGTTGGCTCATTCTAAGAATCACAATGTGTATCACTATTGAACTCTTTTCTTTGTAAAAAAAAAAAAGGGGGGGGGGGGCCTTTGGTATCAAATGCCGACTGGTAAAATTAAGCTGAGTGGATGTGTTTTATTTGATTAAATAATGGAGATTGTTGACAAATTGTTTCTTATGATTTAGTGTTTATTTGTGGCTTACACATTACAAATAGGTGTTGAATTTTGAAACTTTGCTTAGTTTTAATAGTTGAAGGATGGGAGAGAGGAAGGTGCTAAACAAATACTAGGCACCTGTCTTCAACTCAGAGGCTTTTGAGGGGTCAAGCACACATGATGCTCCCCATAAGTAGATGTTATTGGTGACAATTATTTATTGAAGGTTCTGATTCTACTTCAAATGTACAGATGCTTTGCTGAGCTTACCATCAAGACTAATCCACAAAATTTCAACTATATTGTTAAGTCTGGTGCTACCAGAAATTTTGAACCTGTCTGAAGAGGATGAGGTAAAATAAAATAAATAAAAATAAAAGTCTTGCAATCTTTTGCCCATATAACATGGTTTTTGACTAAATATTTTGATTATTCTTTTGATTCATTAGGCAGCAGAGACAATAACCATAAAAAAGAAGTTGGAGAGATGGAAGATGCAATGAAATCTTTAGACAACAAAAACCTTGGATTCGAAAATGAAAATGGACATCATTACTACACTAGATGGGATGAAATCTATGAAGGTATTATTTGCTTTACCAATTCTATTTTTATTTATTAGGGTAGGGTATCTTCTCACAATGCCACAAATGGAGTCTTTAAGTCCCAAATAGCCCTTGTAAATTTTAAGATCGCATGATGATAGATCAAAGTAGAAGGCCATGAAGGTTGTCTCTGGCCTTTTAGGTATAGGTTTTTATTTTTTGGGATGCTCTTCAAAGCATATACTTGGCTATGTGATGGCAATGTTGCTTTTAAATTTTCCTTCAAATTCACTCACTTTCTTAAAGTGATTTCTATTTTCTTTAGTTTATAATATCTGGGTCTTTATTTTTCGTTTAACTTTTATGGGTGCAGCTCTTTTTCTTGTATTTCATGGACTTAATCGGCAGACCAGGTACCCTCACATGGTACTACTCTTTCTTATCAATTTTCAGCTTCAATCTTCTTGGGTTTAATCCTTATTCAAATATGTTAAAACTTTTAAGGTTTTTGTTTTAATTGGTGGTAGCTAAGACTTGAGTGAGGATCTTGCAAAATATGCAAAAATGTTAGTAGTAGGGGCTGATGGATTGGGCTTTGAGCTGCAAAAAGACTTGGCTCTATCAGGTTTCCAAAATCTCAAAGTTTTTTTTTTTTTTTTTTTTTTTTTTTTTTTTTTTTTTTTTTAAATCATCACTCCCATGTCATAGGTAATTTACAAGATGTTACCATATAATAATAATAGAAAATTAAAACAAAAAAAAAAAGGTTATTTAGAAGAAGTTGAAGCACTAGGGCAAAGTAGGTAAATGAGATCTATTAAGTATTTATCTTCCTATTTAATTTTTTTAATTGTAAGCATATAAAATAGGTAGTCATGAAGTTTTCAGTTGTAATAGTGAAACCTGGGATAGTATTTAACATTTTATGGCTTTTACAGAAATTATGAACTTGAAGCAAGGGAATCAATTTTGTAGCCAATTTGTGGTGGGTGTGATCTCTCATCCCTCAATTTTTAGCAAAGACAACATTTCTGGTGGCTGGAATGTCAAAGTTTACTTCATGCCTTTTCATTTCATTTTTTACAATTTTGTGGAAATTTACAAGGTTGTTTTGGTTTTACAATGAAGAAGAAAGTTCTTGGGAATGATGAGTTTTTGTTGAAATTTGATGAGACGAAGGGTAGGGGGAGTTTTGAGAGTTTGATGGAGTAAAAGGATGATAGTTTAGGTAGTGCTTCTGAGATTGAATGGGAGAGTAGTGGAATTGAAGTTAAATAGGACGAAAGAGAGAATCTTTTTTATGGTATGGCAGTGGTATCTTCTGCATCATCACAATTTGGCATGTTCCAACTTCTATGATTGGTGAGAGCATGTATTGGTAACTGTTTCTTCACTATGTTGGCGTGCTTGACATAGCAGTACGTGATGGAAATGTACGGTGCTCGGGACAACCCCAGAGCCACACTTCCTATTTTGAACTCATGATAGATGCTTCCAAGACACCTATACCAATTAGGCTTGAGCTTGGTGGAGAGATGCATTTATTGTGTATGAAGATGTGTGTGTGGATCATGTATGATTCCTTTTGAAATTTGATGTTTAGCTGGCTTTAAGTCTGTTTGTCGTGTTTTCTCTTATATCTGTCAGTTGTTCGTGGAAACGAATAGCATGGTAGAAACATAATTAGTGTGCTTTTGTTTAGCTTATAAAAACAATACAGGTAGGTTTTTTTTCTCAAGATATGTATATTTTTGTTTTGTCTTATTAAAAGGTTTATTCTTAAATTTCATTTGAGATTAAAGTTAAAAATGACGGGCCTTTTTACTTTATCATTATCCTTTTATTGAATCAAATGTATTTATAACTAAGTGTACCATTTTTTTAAAGAAAAAAAAAAGAATAACTAATTGTACCAATGAAATCAAACTTATAAGGAAAAGTGGCCTATGAGTCAGTCGAGAAACGAATGGTGATTAGAAAACAAGTCCAAAGGGCTTAAAACATTATACATACTTGTACTACACTTCTATTATTTGTATGGCACACACACTGCCTATAAAAATTATAAAGACAACTAATTATAGACAAAATTTTATAGGCTTTACATCTGATGCTTTGACCTTCTGATTTTTAATAAGTAGTCTTTTCAACATAATTGGAAAAACTTGTATGCTCTCTGCATATTCAACAATCTAGGTCTAAATACCCAACAAAAAAATGCCTAAAAAATTAGATATGTTCCAAAAGGGTAGCTATGTGAATTTGGAAACTACTTATTTAACTTTTTAATATAAGTGTGCTAGAAAATTTGAAGGTTTAAAAAGCTGTAAATAAAAACTAAAAAGTAAAAAGTTGGTTTAGAAGCTAGTAACAAGGACCTTGAGGAAACAAGGAGATGGAAGATTAACCACATTACAAGACATGGAAATATAGTTGGTCATAAGCTAGCCACACTGCAAGAAAAAAGGTCTATTACAACTGAAACAATCGTTGCAATAATTACAAAGTTGTTGCAATAAGGTGTTATTGCAGTGATGAAAAAGTTGTTGCAAGCCGTTGTAATAAACTCTGAGGCAAAAGGTTTATAGAACAAAAAAATCTCGTTGCAATAAATCGTAAATATTGCAACAAACAAGTTGATGCAATAATTTCTTTATTACAGCAAATAACTTTGTGGCAGTAGCTTATTGCTTTAAAGGTTTTGTGAAAAATGTTATAGCTTACTACAACAAACAACCTTGTTGCAATAGGTTGAGGTTTTTTATTTTTATTTTTTATTACCCTGTCTACAACATAGACATTATATTTAGGAACTACAATTTAAAGATACAAATTAAATAAATGCAAAAGTCAAAGTACTCCATCAAATTGATATGTCAAAGAACACAAATATATACATAACTTGTTGAGTTTACAATCAAACACATAGTTTCAAAAGTAAATATACACAAATATATACACAACTTATAAGAAAAGTTCCTTTCAGAAAGTGATATCCATGCATGCTTCACAACCACTTCATTGGCCTCCACCCTATAAAATTGAAAAAAAAAAAAAAAAAAAAAACACATGTTTGCAATCTATATATGTCTCAATAGAAGCTAAAAAGAAGAAGAAGAAAATATTTAACCAATAGAAGAACATGAAAAAGTATGGAGATTTTGGGTGTTGCATGTTGTGGGTCTTTGGAGATTTCAGGGTGTGGCTAGCTAGACTTTGGAATTTGATGATTTTTCTTGTGTTTAAGAAAATATGGTCTTTGGGATTTATTATTTTGTATTTAAGCTGGATTTTTTAGGTCTGTTTTCGAAGAAAATTTATAGGTTTATGGGTTCATTGGAGAATTGTTTGTTTACTGGGTTTATGGGTTTGAAAGGGTGTCCATGGGTCGGTCTAGGTCGGGTTTTTGCCCAACCTATGATTGACCCGACAAAATCGAGTGGAGGAAGTTCAAACCTATCGCCAACTTGAGAGGGAGTCAGATAAGAGCGATTGGATTCGAGCTAGAAAGCGGTCAGTATAAATCGTCCACGGTGGAAAAATCCGGTCAAAATAGTTTTTTTCATACGAAATTTTGCCAGATCTGCCAGAGATCTCATCGAATTTGGTGAGATCTCCCTAGATACGATGAGATTTCCACCAAATCTGGCTGAAATCTCACTAGATTCGGTGAGATATCCCTGAATCTGTCATAAATCTCATTGAATCTAAAGTATTTTGACCAAAAACTCGCCAAAAAAAGCTTTAATCGCCATATTTTGGTAAAGTTCCGGTCGTGTTGGTTGAGGCTGTTTTTAGAGGAGAGAACTCGCCAACCAACCAACCGAAGTTGGTTTATGGGATTTATAACCCGCCGCCGATCGTTGGAGTCGGTTTTTGAGAACTGTAATCCACCACCGACCGCTGGAGCTCTCGAGTCAGTTGGATATGTCTTGATTTGGGGAAGAGCATGTTCTTATGTTCTTCCCAAAAATAAAATAATGAAAAGCAACAAAAAATATTTTATTAACTATTGATAATTTTAGATTACAAAAACTTAAAATTTAAACATTTTGTTGATGACTTAACTATTGATATTTGCTTTTCTGGAAATTTCGCAAGTATGAAAGATATAAAAAGAAAATGTAATCCAATAGTAGGTTTGTCAAAATTCACCTTCAATAAAAAGCATATTGAGTGGAGTTGTAGTCTTAAATTACAACCACTCTTTTTTTTTTTTTCTTTTTTTTTTTAAATGTAAATATGAGATATGAAATTTTATAATTATGATAGTTATTAATAGACATTTATTATGATTTTTGTTCTGTATACGAAATATTAAATATGCAATTAAATATTAATTATGATAGTTATTAATAGATATTTATTATAATTTTGTCTTTATATGGAATATTAGATATGCAACTTGATAATAATTATGATAGCTATTAATAGAAATTTATTATAATTACTCCCTCTGTCCTAATTTGTTTGTCATGTTTGAAAAGCCAAAATTTTTAAGGAAACATCATTTATTAACTTGTTTACCTTATAAAAATGTATAAATTTACAAAACTACCCTTAAATAAATTTATCAGCTTTTTAAAAAAGAGTTATTCTTAATGAGGCAACTAAAAGGTGCCCCAATTAAATTGATTTTTTTAAAATATTCGTTAGTTTTCTTTTCAAATAGTTTTGAAAATAAAGTAGGGGTATAATAGGAATATTAGTAAACTAATAATTTTTATTTTTAGAAACATGACAATATTTTGGAACATCCTAAAATGGAATAGAGGACAAACAAATTGGGATAGAGGTAGTATATCTTTATATGGAATAATAAATATGTAATTTGATAATTATGAGAGTTATTAATAAATATTTATTATGATAGTGTTTTGTATGGAAAACTGTTTATTCCATTTTTCAAAGAAAATATAATGGGGAATTATTTATTGCGGATTTAAATAAAGAATAGAGTTTAAATTCAAATAAAAAGTACACATCATAATATTGACATGTAAAATTGTGAAACCATGAAAAATTATGTGGCAAAATAATATTAAGTCAACCAAAAGCCAAACTTACTCAGTTTAGGCCGTGTTTGTAAATGCGGCTATAGGAAACGTGGCTCTATCCTATAGCTGCATTTTTGGGGTCTATAGCCGCGTTTTTGAAACGCGGCTAAACACGGCTATAGACCCCTTTTTTTGTAGTGAAGTAATGTATTTTCTTTTAGAGTTCGGTTAACTAATACTCTTAGAGTATTTGTTGATGGACCATTTTGAAAATGTTTTGATATCACTTTCATGAGAAATATAAAAATCTATCAAAAAAATTAATACATTTTTCCTTTTGCCATAAAAGTTTCTAAAAATATTTCTTAAACTAATACCTTAAGGCATCAGTTAACTTTTCCTTTGTTTTATTTTATAACTAATATGTTTCTTAGACTAATGATAAAGAATAATAATCTTGGAGTAGACATCATTGGACGGAATTCTATTGTATCTATATAATAAAAAAAAAATCATAGAGGTAAGGATGTAATTTTCACAAAGTAATGATAAATTGTGTCCGTTATCAAAAACGATTAGTTTAAATGCTTCTATTGTTTTATTTCACAATACGTTCCTTCCAATAAATCAAACCCAACAATTGGTGTTAGTGAAGGATGACAGAAATGGCTCCTTCTTTTTGTGCCTCCTTCTTTTTCTCTCTTTCGCTAGCAATCCTGTGGATTTGCCCAACATATGCTCGGCTAAGTGTGAAGGTATCAGAAAATGAGCTTAAAGTGATTTGCTCTTCTCACGAAGACCCTCCTTTCTGTTTGCAAGCCCTCAAATCTGATCCTCATACACCCCTTGTCGATCTTGTTGGCCTTACCAATATTTCAATTCACTTGGTAGATGTTGCTGCTAATAAAACCCTTGCCCTTATTCGCTCACTCATCAAGACTGCAGACCCCGAATTGAAAAAGCATTTAGACGACTGCCTCGAAATGTATGATATTACTATTAGCGAAACAGAAGATGCAAAAACTGCGTTGAAAGCTCATGACTACGAAACGGTAAATGTTGCATCTGATAGTTGCATGACTAATGCTGAAACTTGTACTGATACAACAACTAGTGCACCGCCTCTCCAACAAGAGAATAAACATATGCGTTATCTCTGTGAGACATTTGTAGTTGTTTCTAATCATCTTTTATGAGACTGTCTAGTTAAATATTTTTGTACGCGTGGCCATGCAAAATAGTATATTTGATATTATCGGTCACTTTCTATTGAATAAAAATAAAAAATTTATCTTGGTTTTTTGTTGATTCAAGTTGAGGACAGGTATAGATGTGGCATGATCTCCTCTTGGAAACAAGGACATCTCCAAGTTTAACTCGGTGTGGTCATAAGATCACCCTGACTTGCAAGAAAAAATAAAAAAATAAAAATATTAAACCAATTTATTTTAACCACCCAAATAAAATTATTGAACACCCTGACCTAAGAATCACAAGAATTTTAGCTCAACAAAAATAAAAATAATGTTACGATAAAATTTTTTATCAAAATGTTGTAGATGTAGCATTATTCTTATTACTAGATCATGGGTTTTGTGAGAACCCAAAGGACCCATGGCTCCATGAGAACAAAATTATTTTTGTGTAGAATTTTTTTTTTTAAAGGGCAAGGTTATTTTGGATAAAATTAGTTAATTGAGGTTAATTTTGTTTTTAGTTTTACTCGTAATTTTTATTGTTGAGCTATTTTTTTTGGCGGGGGTGGGGGGGGGGGGCTTGTATATTTTGTTTTAGATTTTAGATCTATAAATTTTTTTATGGTCACTAAAATGAGAAAAATGCTAAAGTTGCAAGTTTTTTTTATAAATTATTTATATAATAAGTGGTTACTGGTAAGTAAAAAAAATAATGTGAGTGGTGTGCCCATATGCGAACTAATAAGAATTTGCCGCCAAAAAGGTTTGTAAAAATGTTATAAAAAAGTTTGTGAGTGTATATAACATTACTCTTAAAAGAATCAATGATATTGTTAAAAGGAAATAAGATGTAACTTTATAAAACAAAATTGCTAAAATTAATACACATATATATATAATAATTAAAAAAAAAAAAAAAATTAGGGGGGGCACGGTCCAAGGCTAGTTCCACCCATGGCTATAGGTCAACTGGCACTACCGGAAATAAAGTTTGTTTGTTTGTTTGTTTTTTTTTTTTTTTTTTTTGGGTCACCATCACAATTTAGTGCAGAGGGTTCACTGTTGAACAAACAAATAAAGCTTTTTAATACTTAAAAATAAAAAATCCCCCAAATGCAAAGGTAGCAGATGAGACCAAAACAGTATTGGTCATGGTCTAATGTCTCAGGGAGATCCACTTGCCTCCACTACTATTTCAAGCCCAGAGTCTCTTAGATGGCCTAATGTCGGGAAGTACAGATTAGATATTGCATATTCGGAGTCAGTTCAGAGAGGATATTGATCTCTTCATCATTGCTGATGGTAAGATGGAAATGTACAGTTCATTTTTCTTCCCCGCAGTTCTTGAAGTTCAAGAATCAAACATACCTGTTCTCTGACACAATTAGAAATAGAAACTAAGAGTGAGTCTTATTATTGTGTCCCTTTGGTATTCACACTTTGGTACAAAAACTAAGAATGAGTGTTATTATTGTGCATTTTTCATTTTTTGGCACAAAAATTAAAAAGTTGAATGCAACACATGGCATAAAATTACCCCATAATTGAAATTTAATTTGAAATTTAATTGGATTTTTTATTAACTTTGGCTTTAAATATATACTAGCTAGCTTGTAACCCATGCATATGCATGGATACACATAAAAATATATAATTAAATGCATAGTATAATTCCTAAATAATTTTTCTTTTTTGCTTTTTGAGAAAAAATTCTTACATAAGTTAAATGATATTTATTGTCATTATTTTACACACACACACACACACACACACACACACACACACACACATATATATATATATATATACACGGTAGACATTTTTATATTTTGATAACTCTTAAAAAAGCCTTGTAAGGTTTCAAAAAAAAAAAAAAAAGCCTTTTAAGAATATTATTTGGTAGAAAATACAGATTGTTCATGGTTTTTTATATATTTATTTTTGATTTACGGTTTATTAATTATGGACTCTTTAGTTTTTACACTCAATACTCACATAAATAGATATTTAATTATGGTATGATACCACATTTGGCACCAAAATTAAGAAATAATTTAGATATATGGTGCAAAATTGGACTTCAACGATAGACGGTCTCTCCTCGTTTGTAGGAGTTTTCTCTCTCGGCTACGAGAGCTCTCTCCTTTAGGGTTTCCTAAGGGGCTGCCTTTCTTTTCCTTTTCTTTTGCGGATTATACAGCCATGGCAGACGACGTCTCACAGTTTTTAGAGAAGATGACATTAACTTTGGAGGAAGAAGAGACTATTCCAATATCAGATGAAGGTCGAAGAGAAGAGTTGGAAAGTTGTGCTTTGAGTCTTATTGGTAAGTTCTTAACCTGCAACCCGTTTAATAAAAGAGCAGCACTAAGTACAATCAAAAAAGCATGGGGGTTGGAAGATGGAGTGCAGGTTGCTGAGGTGGGGTCAAACCTATTTCAATTCAAGTTCAGATCAGAGTTTGAGTTGGACAGAGTATATACCGGTGGTCTTTGGTGTCTTGATAATCAAGCATTGTTGTTAACCAGATGGGAGTCGGGGATGACGGCGGTGAATGTCAAGTTTGAATCCATATCTTTGTGGGTTCAAATTTGGGGGGCTCCTTTTGACATGAGAACTTCTCGGGTAGCAGAGGAGGTGGGGAATCGGTTGGGTAGGGTTTTGGAAGCGGCGCATCAATGAGAGTCAAAACTTTTTTATGAGGGTTAAGGTTGCGATTCCGTTAGAAAAAGAGATAAGGCGAGGGGCTTTTCTGGCAGGGTCGGATGGGAGGAAACATTGGGTAAACTTCAAGTATGAACGCTTGCCTGTCTTTTGCCATTACTGTGGTCTCATAGGGCATGATCTCCGTTACTGTGCTAAGTACTTTTGTAAAAGAAAAACTGGAGCTGCTGTGGAGTGTGGCTATGGCGATTGGCTGAAGGCTATGGGAGGAAGGGCACGGTCACCACAAGTAAGGGGGTTCGGGAAGGATAATAAGCGTGATAATGTCCATGAAGCGAGGAAGGGTACTCAGGGTTCACAGAGTATGGCGATGGGGGAGGAGAGCAGCGGCGGTGAGGAAAGCAACCAGTGCAAAACAGGGACGGTAGTTGGGGAAGTTGCAACCGGTTTGGGTGGAGATGATTTGGCACATCACAAGGTTAGGGCCGAGAATCATGGGCTTGAAAGGTTGGACAAGGAAAACAGAGACACTTGCTCCTTAGTTTTAGGTGTTCCAAATTCAGGTGTTGATGAGGGGACTGAATTGGTGCAATCACTTCAACCAGAGCACGTGCAAAGCATTGTAGAAGGGGCTGGGCTGAGCAAACTTAAAAAGCAATCCACATGGACTAGGCTGGCCCGTATGGATGTTGGGCCTGTGGAATTAATTAAAGAAGGAGCTAGGTCCATATTGGGGAAAAGGAACATGCTAGCTATGGGTGCTGATGGGGAGGCAGAAGATACAATGAGTACAGGCAAGAAGGGGAAGATTGGTGAGGATTTACACATGTTAGAAGCGGCAAGGGTGTTGAATCACCCTTGCCGAGAGCAATGAGGCTCTTAAGTTGGAACTGCTAAGGGCTTGGGAACCTTTGGACAGTTCAAAGCCTTCACAAATTAGTGAGGGAACAAGTTCCTGATGTATGTTTCTTGATGGAAACAAGGTTAAATAAAAGTGGTTTTGAGATGCATTGTGGTGACTTACCTTTTAAAAATAAATTGATTCTGAAAAAGCCAAATTCGGGTGGTGGGTTGGCATTACTGTGGAAAGAGGAGATGAACTTAGATGTTATTAATTTTACCGATAACCATATTTTAGCAAAGGTAATGGAAGACGATGGTTTTGTGTGGCACCTCACAAGGTTCTATGGATGGCCAGAGGCAAATGAAAAGCGGAAGTCATGGGCTCTTTTAACTCATCTACGGTCTTTCATTGAGGGTCCTTGGTGTTGTATAGGTGATTTTAATGCCATTCTTCATGCATTTGAGAAGCAAAGTGTCCATGCACCTTATTATAATCAGATGGAGGATTTTCGGGTTGCTTTGGAGGATTGTGGGCTGGCTGATTTGGGGTTTTCCGGGCATAAATTTACATGGACTAATAGGCGGCCAGGTTCAGCCCATACAAAACAAAGGCTGGATAGAGCTACGGCTAATAGGGTGTGGATGGAAAAATTTCCTGCAAGTTCGGTGTCTCATTTGTTCAACCATGCTTCTGATCATCTACCTATTTTGTTGAAAACTATGAAGGATCGGCAAGTTAGAGGAAGGGGGTTTGGTGGCTTCAAGTTTGAAAAGAATTGGTTGTTGTGGGATGATTGTGAGGAAGTCGTGACTAAGGCATGGGCAAAAGGTGGTGGTGACAGCTCAGGTTTGAGGGGTGTTAGGGACTGTATCCAAACTTGTGGGGCTGAATTGTATGCTTGGGGTTCTTCAAAGACCAAACTAGAAACTGAGGAGATTAAGAGGCTACAAAAGAAATTGGAGTTGATGAATGAATGTGAGTTGATTGAAGAAAGCAAAAGTGACTTCCTACTGGTGAGCAAATAGCTTGATGATTTATTGCTGAAGCAGGAGATATTTTGGCGTCAACGGTCTCGAGTTTCTTGGCTAAAATATGGAGATAAGAACACTAAATTTTTCCATTCCAAAGCCTCCCAAAGACGGCGACGAAATTATATTGAGGGAATCAAGAATGCTAATGGGGTATGGGTGGAAGAAGTTGAGGAAGTGGCAGAGGTGGCGTCAAATTATTTCATGAATATTTTTAAAGCAGGCACGTGTGACATAATGGAAGATTGCCTTACTACAGTTACTAATAAACTCACAGATGATATGCAGGAGGTGCTTTCTAGGCCATATAGCAGTGAAGAAGTTAAAGTAGCATTGTTCCAAATGGGACCAACAAAGGCTCCTGGACCTGATGGTATGAATGCACTTTTTTATCAAAAATTTTGGCATATTGTGGGTAATAAGGTGACTGATGCTGTGTTAGATTTTTTACATTCTGGTAATATGGAGCCTGATGTTAATTCTATTCATATTCTTCTGATTCCTAAAGTAAAGAAACCGGAAAAAATGGCAGATTTTAGACCAATTAGCCTTTGTATTGTGATATATAAAATTATTTCAATAGTTTTGGCAAACAGGTTAAAGCTGATCTTGCCACATATAATTTCTCCTTCTCAAAGTGCATTTGTACCAGGTCACCTTATTACTGACAATGTGCTTGTAGCCTATGAGACTTTGCATGCCATGCATATTCGAAGGAAGGGGAAAAAGGGGGCTTTAGCCCTTAAGCTAGATGTGAGTAAGGCCTATGATAGGGTGGAATGGAGCTTTCTTAAGGGTATGATGATAAAATTGGGTTTTCCGGAGGTTTGGGTGGATAGGGTTATGAGGTGTGTTTCTACACCATCCTTCTCTGTTAGGATTAATGGAAAAGCCTATGGCAATGTCATTCCTTCTAGAGGTCTTCGCCAAGGTGATCCGTTGTCTCCTTATCTGTTTCTGATATGTGCTGAAGGTTTTACCTCGCTCCTTGCTAAAGCAGAACTAGATGGAAAGTTGCATGGAGTGGTAGTCTGTAGAAATGCTCCTCGTATAACTAATTTGTTTTTTGCTGATGACTCTTTTATTTTTTGTCAGGCTAATAAAGATGAAGTGCAGGTTGTTTCAGATACTCTACAGCTTTATACTGATGCTTCTGGCCAATGCATTAACCTAGAGAAGTCTTCTGCTTACTTTAGCAGTAATGTATCTGTGGAGCAAAAAGCATGGATTATTGATAAACTGAAGGTGAGGGCTGTGGAAAGGTTTGATTCTTATTTGGGGCTGCCTACTTTGATTGGACGGAGGAAATATGATTCTTTTGCTTTCCTTAAGGAACGAGTTTGGAAAAAGATGCAAGGTTGGAAAGAGAAGTTGCTTTCTAGGGTGGGGAAAGAGATTCTGATAAAAGTAGTGGCCCAATCTATTCCCACCTATACGATGGGGGTGTTTCAATTGCCTGGAAAATTATGTGATGAGTTGGATGCTATGTGTGCCAGATTTTGGTGGGGCCAAGTTGGTGAAGAGAGGAAAATTCACTAGAAAAGCTGGAGCTTTTTAACATAGTCAAAGAAAGAGGGTGGGATGGGCTTCCGAGATATTAGATCCTTTAATTTAGCTATGCTAGCAAAGCAAGGATGGCGGTTGTTGCAAGATAAAAACTCTCTTTTGTATAATTGTTTTAAGGCAAAATATTTTCCGCGGTGTGAGTTCCTTGAGGCGAAGGATTGTCAAAATAGCTCTTACGTTTGGAAGAGTTTGCTGGCTGCCCAACCGGTTTTGAGGAGAGGGTGTTATTGGAGAGTGGGTAATGGTGCTTCCATCCATGTTCTGAAGGATTGTTGGTTACCTAATAAGCCAGCTAGAAAAATTTTGTTCCAACCCGAGGAGGATATTTGGGAGTGGAGGGTTTCAGACTTAATAGATTGGCAGACCCACCAGTGGGATAGAGAACGGATTCAGGCTTTATTCCATCAGTTTGATGCTGAAGCTATTCTTCAGGTTCCTTTGAGTAGGCGGGTTGTGCAAGATTCCTTGGTATGGTTGTTTACAAAGAAGGGCAGCTATAGTGTGAAGTCCGGGTACCATGTCACTAAGCTATTGAAGATGGCAGAGAGTTCCTCAGGAGAGACTTCAATGCAAAGAGCAAGCACTTCCTTATGGTTACGGGTTTGGAAAGCAAGGGTCCCCAATAAGGTAAAACTCTTTTCTTGGAGAGCATGTCAAAATATATTGCCTACATGGGATAATTTGGTTCGGAGAAGGGTGGTAGAGGACGCGAGTTGTTGCTTTTGTCATAGAGCTACAGAAATGGTATTGCATGTGCTTTGGGAGTGTGGGGCTACACAGGATGTGTGGGCGAGTAGTGCTATCAGATTTCAAAAATTTGGGACTGAGCAAGTGGATTTTAGACAGCTAGTAGCTGGTCTCATGCCGAAGCTGTCATTGGAGGAATGGGATTTATTTTGGGTGATTTGTTGGCAAATTTGGCTACAGAGGAACACAGTGTTGCATGGGGGTGTTTTCCAACACCCATCACGGTCTCACCAACGTGCATTAGATTATTTGAAAGAGTTTGTTGAGGATCAAGACCAACTGAGTGTACCTGTATCAGTCCACATCCTTGCAAGTCAAGCATGGCAGCCACCACAAGGAGAGTTCTTCAAGCTGAATTTTGATGGAGCCAGTTTTGATAATGGTGCGACTTCGGGATATGGTGCTGTTATTCGCAATAGGAATGGTGAAGTTATGGCTGCTATATCTGCCAAGGGAGGTGCTGTGAGGGATAGTGAAGAATTGGAGGTGATGGCTTGTCGCAAAGCTTTGGAATTTGCTATAGACGCTGGTTTTATGGAGGTGATACTAGAAGGTGATAATGCCCTGGTTATGAAGACAGTTTCACAGGCTCAACCAAACTTCTCTCGGCTTGGATTGATCTATGAAGATATTTGGTGCTTAGCTGCAGGTTTTAGATCCATCTCAACTAGCTGTGTTAGGTGTAGTGCCAATGGTGTTGCTCATGCTTTGGCAAAATTTGCTAGGTTATCTGATGATGATATTGTATGGATGGAGGAGGATCCTCCCCCTGCTGTGGATGCTCTGTATTTAGATTCTAGTCTTTTGATTTAATGAAAGTCATTTGGTTCCGGTTTCAAAAAAAAAAAAATTGGACTTCAACGATAGAATCTAATTTGATAGATAATTTTGACATGTGTCCCATCTAAATTCTTTATTTTATTTATTTTTTGGCAAAATGAATGATATATTAACACCTGACATAAAAGTCAAGAAGAGCACTATAATGACACTCGAACCTCTTAAAATCAGGTTTAAGATTCCAAATTAGATTTCAATTGAAGTCTAATTGAATGCCAAGTGTACAATTCAATTTCTTAATTTTAGTACAACTATTTAGAACACTACAAGAAATGAAAAATGAAATTAAAAAGGCAACAAGTACTTTTCAATTATACTATAATTTTGTATTAGTTATATTTACACATTAATTCAGTCATCTAAACTCAAGTATCAAGATATGGTGTACAATTGTAATTGTTCTTAATTTCTCATGTATATGCATAGGGTCACACAGTAGTTATAAATATATATATATATATATATATATATAATTAGTAACCTCTACAATGCACAAAAAAAGTTTAATAAAATACAATTTGATCTAAAACTTTTACTTTTATTTTTAGATAAAATTTGACTACAAACTTGGTTGTAGTCTAAGACTACAACTCTGTCTTAAAAAAATATCATAACTACATATTTTCAAAATGAAAATTTTGAATTGCATGTTTTTTATGTTCTTAATAAGTTTATCAAATTTTATGCCAATCAGATATAATTTACTATCTGATCCATAAACTTATTTTTTATGTATAATTTATATTGCAAAAACATAAAATTTAAACATATCGTTGATGACATAGCTATTGATATTTGATTTTTTTTAAATTTTGCAAGCATGGAAGATATAAAAAGAAAATATATTTCAAATGTGAATTTGTCAAAATTTACATCCAATAAAAAAATATTGAGTGAAGTTGTATCCTTAATTAAATTACAACAAAGTTTATTTCCAAATTTTGTCATTTATTTTTTGTGTAAATATGAGATATGAAATTTTATAACATTGATAGTTATTAATAGACATTTTTTTTTTTATGATTATATATATATATGAAATATTAAATATACAATTAGATAATAATAATGATAGTTATTAATCTATACTACTATTTAAGGAGCTTCTTTTGTTTGGATTCCTATTTTTATGTGTCCAAAGTACCTTCAAATCCACTTATTTAGAAAGTATAAAATAGGGTTAGGCACATAAAATTACTAATTTAAAAACTCCTAAATTTTAGATAAATTTGAAAAAACAGTTTCTTCCATCCACGTTATTTCTACCTCCCCCTATTAATAATTTTCAAAATGCTAAATTTCCTCAATACATATCATGCACACGTTTAACCCCACTATATCTCATATATGATAATTCTTTTGGCCAGAGTCCTTTATGGCATCTCTGCTCCATGAGGACTCAAATTTAATTTTGGAAGCTTCATACTTACAATACAAACATAAATGGAAAGTAAATCCTCCCTCTTTGATGATAAAAGAGTGTTTGTGACAATAAAGAAAAGAACGGAGATTGATGAGATTTTCTCCATACCAAAGTTGCAATCAGAAATCGCCCTGCACCTCAATATGGGATTTCTTTTTGGATTTTTCTCTAAGAAAAAGCAAGCAGTCAAATTCTAAATTTACTCGACACAATTGAGAAAATTCTGAAACTGCATAAACCGTACACTAGGCACTAAAAGTTGCCAAGCACCGAGACTGCAATGCTAGTAGGCATCTATATATATATATAAAATCGAAGCCTTTGAAACTCCCACAATTTTCCACATCATCATTTTAATTTAAAAAATTTTTAATAAAAATTTTAATTTAAAAAATTTTTAATAAAAATTTTAATTTTTAAAACTAAATAGTGAGAGAGTCATAACAGGAGTCTCTTATATATATATATATATATATATATATATATATAAGAGACAAAATCTTTGAAAACCCTAAAGCAATCTCATCTGTCCGTCTCCACTAAGAGAGAAAATCCTAAGCTTCAATTTCTTTGGTACGCTTGCAATTGCTTTTTCTTTTTTTTGTGAATAAGTTTTTTTTTTGCTTTTGTTTTGTATGGAGTAGTACTTTACAATATATAGTATAACTACAAGTATTGTAATAAGTTTGCTAACTTTTTGTGTGGTTCAAAGATGCTATATTCTATATTATTTTAGATTACATAACCTTAAGTTTTACCTTATGGAGACGTATGTACAAGTTTTCAATTCTTTTTGTGTGGATATTTTTTCACAACTGTGGAGTAAGGTTTATGCACTATATGTTATCTTATGTTTTCTCTTATGGTATCATGCTTCTTTGTTTATTAATTAAAGATTATGTTGGAAGCCTATATTATTTGCACCTTCAAAGTGTTCGACAATGTTTGAACCAAATTTTTCATCAATTAGGAAGAATTGGATTAAAAAAAACTTAGAAAAGCTTTCTATCCTTATTGAAATTGTCTCGCAATAATAACTTTTTTTTTTGTTTTGTTTTTATAATTTGTAGGTTCTGAATGTTTTGATTTTTAATTTTATTGTCTTTTGAAAGTTTGACCATCTAAATTTTTGGGTTCAATTTTTTGCAATATTTGAAACAGTTTAGCAAATTTCAACTGTTATAACTATGGATTATTCTCTTGAAGGTAACCTATCTTTCTCTCATATTTCTCTATTTGGTAGTCATGTATATTTTGTTTTGTTTCAATAATTTCTAGGCAGTGCCAGTAAATTTTCTGATTTTTTTCCCCTTTCGAATGTTTTAACATCAGAACTTTTTAGTTATTTTTTTTTCAATATCAAAATTTGGCTTATTCATCAAATTGTAACTCAAAAATATACGAGCAATTCACGCAATAGTATAGTTTCATAATCAATTTAAAATTTTATAAAATTATTTTAGTTTATTATAAATAGGTAAGTTCCCATGCGTTGCACGGGTTTCCGACTAGTTTATTATAATTCTGTATGGAAAACTATTTATTCCTTTTTTTTAATGAAAATATAATGCGGAAATATTTAATTGAGGATTTAAATAAAGAATAGAATTTAAATTCAAATAAAAAGTATACATATCATAATATTGAAGTGTAAAATTGTGAAATCCAAAAAAATTATGAGGCAAAATATTGTTAAATCAACCAAAAGTCAAACGTATTCAATTTTTTATATATATATATATTGTGGGGTCCAATAATTGATGGGCCAGGCCCACTTGCTGATGGAGAGTTCAAAGGCCTAAGCCGAAAAAGGCCATGGCCCGAGCTCAAGAATAGTAAGGCCCAATTGGCCCGGAGAAGCAGCCGAGGACAGTGCAGTCCTCGGCTGACCCAAAGATCCACCAAGAACAGGGGCAAAAAGGTAAAGGGACATGCTTGAAGGGAAATCTAAAATATCTAGGAAAGGCTTCCTTTACCATCTTCCCCATGCATATCTCTGCGCCTAACAGAGCCTTATCCATTAACTTTATGAACCACTCCCAACAACTTTGGGTTGGGATTGACAGGACAAGTATCAGTCTTGGAAATGTCGACCCTACACGTGGACGAAGGAAAATGAGTGCAGACTAGTATAAAAGAAAAAATAAGTAATATAAAAGGGAGGCTCCCAGTCTACCTGAAGAAAAAAGGAGGCCCCAAGGGTGAAAACGCTAAAATCACCTATGAACACCACCAGAACCACCACTGGGTAACTAAGGCCTAGCCTTTCGAATCCACTCTCTACAAATGATATTGTTTGGGCCTATTCACGTGCGAACCCAACTCTACTGCGGTTCGTCGCGGAACGTGTCCCTACATATATATATATATATATATATATATATATATTTTATGGAAATTTTATATAGGTTATAAATTATAGATATATGATATTGTATTCACATTAATTACAAGTAATGTATTTTCTTTCAAGGTTCGATTAACTAGTGCTCTTAAGGCATTTGTTAATTGACCATTTTGAGAAAGTTTTGATATTACTTTCATAGAAAATATAAAAATCTGTAAAAAAAAAAAAAAATCAATTATTTTTTTTCTTTCATTATAAAAGTTTCTAAAAATATTTCCTAAGGGAACTTTCCCTTTGTTTTGTTTTATATCTAATTGATTTCTTAGCTTGGTGATAAAATGTAATAGTCTCGGAGTGGACATCATAAATCGAAATTCTATTGCATCTATTTAAAAATAAATTCTGCCCGTTATCAAAGATAGAGTTTAAATGCTTCCATTGTTTTATTTCACAATACGTTCCTTTCAAGAAATCAAACCCCACAATTGGCGTTAGTGAAGGATGACAGAAATGGCCCCTTCTTTTTGTGCCTCCTTTCTCTCTCTTTTGCTAGCAATCCTGTTGATTTGCCCAACAAATGCTCGGCTAAGTGTAAAGGTATCAGAGAATGTGCTTAAAGAAATTTGCTCTTCTCACGAAGACCCTCCTTTCTGTTTGCAAGCCCTCAAATTTGATCCTCATACACCTTTTGTTGATCTTGTTGGCCTTTCCAATATTTCAATTCACTTGGTCTATATTGCCGCTAATACTTGCCCTTATTCGCTCACTCATCAACAAGACTGCAGACCCCAAATTGAGAAAGCAATTAGATGATTGCCTCAAAATCTGTGATATTTCTATTAGCGAAATAGAAGATGCAAAAACTGCGTTGAAAGCTCATGACTACCGAACGGTAAATGTTGCATCTGATAGTTGCATGACAAATGCTGAAACCTGTAGTGATACATTAGCAACTAGTGCACCCCCTCTCCCACAAGAGAATAAAAATATGTATTATCTTTGTGAGACATTTGTGGTTGTTTCTAATCATCTATTATGAGATTGTCTAGTTAAATATTTATGTACATATGGCCATGCAAAATAGTATATTTGATATTATCGGCCACTTTCTATATAATAAAAATAAAAATTGTCTCGGTTTTTCTTGATTCGAGTTGAGGACAGGTGATAGATGTGGCATGATCTCCTGTTTGAAACAGGGGCCATAAAATCACCCTAACTTGGAAAATATATATATATATATATATATATATTTACAAAAAAAATTATATATTAAATTAACTTATTTTGACCATCCTAATAAAAATATTGAACACCCTAACTTGAGAATCACAAGATTTTGAGTTCAACAAAAATAAAAATAATGCTACATCCACAACATTTTCACAATAATTTCATAAAAAAATCCTATGTGATATTCTAATTTGAGCTCAACATACATCATTTTTTTACCTAATAATAACAACTTATTGCATAAGATTTGTTGTGAAAATATTGTGGATGTAGTATTATTCTTATTACCAGATCATAGGCCTTATGAGAACCCAAAGGACCCGTGGTTCTATGAGAATACTCTTACAAAATGTATGTTTTTAGACCCTTTAAAATACAAGTTGTTTAACCTAGTTATTTAGCCAAGTGATTACTTAGATAAATGATTCAGATCTAGGTTAACATAATAAAAGCATATCATGTAAATGATGCAGAAATATAAAGAACACACGATATGATAACTCAGGAAAACTAAACTGGTAAAAAACCTATGGAGGATTTAACCTAACTACCCAGGAAAACTAAACTGGTAAAAAACCTGTGGAGGATTTAACCTAACTATCCTCAAGGTAAAACAGATCCACTATGAAAGAATTGAAGTTTGTACAATAGAACTTAGACCACTAACAGCCTATTGTTATCTCGAGTAGAATACTTACTACCACGACCACGTGACAGTTTCGAGTTCACAGACTACTTCTTTCTTTGATCCACTGCAACCACAAGTTCTTTATGCAGCAACTGAAACGATCACTAAGTTCTTAACATGAATTTTGATCTTGATAACCCTAAGTGTGCATGAAGGTAAACACCTCTAGATCTCACAAGAGATTCAACACATAGCACATCAAAGACTTCTAAAACGTAGCTAGGGTTTTTCCTTTTATACTTGGAGTAAAACATAAAACCCTACACGTCATATGAGCTTGGGCTGAATTGGAAATTCTGCAGAAAAACAATCTGCACGTGGTTCAATCGATCAAATCTAATTTTCGATTGATCGAGCCTTACAGATTTAGTTCAATAAATTCGGCAATCACTCGATTCCAATTTTACAAATAAACATACTTTGAGCAAGCCTAAACCTAGACTAAATGTTTTGATCATAGTTTGTCAACATAATACAAATTAAAGTTCTAATACATTTAGTTCCTAAAGTCTTAGAACCTAACACAAAAGAGTTTGAAGGATCACAAAGAATGGGCAAGAGCCCAACAGCAAAAGAAGAAAAGAAAAAACCATGTATAAGGTGAGCATGACCCAAGAAAATGGTACAAATGAAAGTGTCCTCGAAAGGGATCCCAAAAGCCCCAGCAAAAAAGGAAGCAAACCCATGGAAAGGAAAGAATGAGGAGACACAAACGGGTGTGAAGGCTCATAAATGAGTGTGAAAAAACCCACAAATGGAATTAGTTGTCCTTGTAAAGGACCCAAGAAGAGGAAGACAAAAAAATGAGTAAAAATGAGTCCTAAGACTCAATTCCATGAATGAAATTCCACAAAAACAGTTCCACAAAAGTAGATCCACAAAAGCAGTTCCACAGAAGTGAACATCATGAGTTATGGAATTGAAAAAGACCAAACAAGGGCATCATCTCTCTAACCCATGGTCCAAACCCATGGAAAATCTCAATTTTGCAGTAAGGAAGAAGTGGTTTAGTCAGTGAGGGAGTGGTTTCCGGTGAATGGTGGAACTTGTAGTTTTTCCCTTAGTTAATGTGTTAGCATGGAATGCATGAACCAATGATTTGACTTGGTTCCACCGCGTGCATGATATCTCCCTACTATTCCCTCTCAATTTTTCTTATCAATCAAGTTGTCATCTATTGCATTTAATGCCCTACCTACTCCTTTGAATTTCGATGAAGGCATCTTCCTTTTGTAGCTAAAGCCAAATGCTCTTTCCAAGTTATAATTGTCAAAATAACCTAAGTTTGCAGGCAACCCTCTGTTCAATGTAAGTCTACTAAACTACTTTAGATTCATGGCAGAAAGCCATAGTTTACCTAGCAAACCAAAGGCATCTCTGTCTAGAGGAACCAAACCATATCTACTATAAAAAGAACACCAAAGAATAACAAAAGGGAGAAGAAGAGGGAAGAAGAAACGGGGAAGTCCAAAAGAGGAGATGGCTTTATCCTACCTCTTCCAAATCTTCAAAAATATCACTTAGCCTCTAAACGACCTTCTACAAAAACATGCACACATCAGTTCTCACTCTCTCCCATTCAAATAAAATCTTCTTCTTACTATGCATATTATTATATTTTACATTTCTTGGTGCTTCAATAGAAGTTTCCATGGACCATGTTAACTTAAATTTTTTACAATAAGAGTTCTTTAGTAGAATATCATAACAGTACCACACTACAACACCACTCTTGAGAAACTGCATCGTCTCTCCCAAGGAACTACTGCAGAATATTAGAATAGTACCATACTAGAGTTTTGCAAAGGAACCACTGCAACATCGCTCTTAGAGAACTACTACAGAATGTTAGAATAGTACCCCACTAGAGTTCTGTGGTGGAACCACAGCAACATCGTTCTCAGGAAACCGCAACATCACTCCCAAGGAACCACTAAAGAATGTCAAAACAATACCATATCAAAATTTTGCAAAGGAACTACCACAACGTCGTTGCCAAGGAACCGCTAAAGAATGTCATATAGTACCATATCAAAGTTCAACAAAGGAGCTCTATTGCAAAATTAGTTCACAATAAAATACAAGATAAGCCTTAAATATTCTATTTTTAATCTCCTTTCTATTGTGAATATTATAAAATATTGCTTTACTAATTTTATAGGGAAAAAAAAAGTCATTTTACAACATTTAAACACTTACAATGTTATTTTATTGCTTAGGAGAAAGCGTGGCCATAGCGTGCCAAAGGGTGACCCGTTGGCACAAGTTCCAGTCTAGACTTCCTAAACAAGCTTGGGTCTAATTGCCAACATATCGAAGCACAGCACGTGTATTGGTTAAAAAACAACCCTCAACAAAAAGAACAATTAGGATTAGAAATAAACAAAGAAAAATCACGATTAAGATGTAAGACTATTAATATAAATTTTTTAAATAATAAATTTTATATATGCATAATGCATTTAAAGGGAAGGAGAAAGTGCCTCTTGAGTCTTGAGACATGAACATTTGCTAATATAATCTGATGTTGTCTAACAATCATTTCGTAAATTCTAGTTAGTTCAACTGATAAAGCTTTTTTTGTTGTCAAAGAAAGGATCTGTGTTTGAATCCCGACTATAACAAAAACTAATTGATATCTTGATCTAATAATAAAGAGTGATTATCATGCAGTAAATATCACAATGTACATATCTCATAAGAAAGTGTACAATCACTAATGTATAGAAACAAAAAAGAACTTAATTAATACACACACATATATATATATATATATATATATATATATATATAATTTGATTTGATTTGATTGGTTTTGTACAAATTCTCACATTAAGAAGAACAACAACAATTTTTTATTTTTTTTCAGAAGTAGTACGTAGCAACGTTCTTTTATTTTGTATTTTTCCTTCTAGATTAAAATACTACTTTATTTTCCCTTTTTTCTCCTCCTTTGCTTTTATATTATTTTCAAAAGTAGTAGCAATGTTCTTTCTATTTTTTTTATTATAAAACTTGACCCACAGAAAGGATCGATAATCAATTATTTATACGGTAAAATATATCTACAACAAATGTTATTAAAAAAAACCAAATTTTATTATTAAAAAAAATTTCAACAAAATTTTTTTTCCTTCATAGAATGGATTTTAGAGTTCCTCTTAACAAATTCGGGCAGCCTCTGATAAATTTAATAGTTTACGTTCATCTTTTTTCATTTTGTGTTATCATTCTTTGCGTATGGAATACAATGATAGATCACCACATCCATACTTATCCATGTATTAATTGAAAATGCGGTTATTTCTCACTCTGTCATACTCAGAAAACAACACATGACCACATTTTCCAACCATGTCATCAATACCTAAAATGGACTCTCTCGCTCTCTCTCTCATACATTTAACAACTAATGGCTTGTTTGGATGTTTAAAAAAGGAGGGGGAGTAGAGTAGAGGGAGGGAGAGTAATTCAATTACCTTGTTTGGAAGTTTTTTAAGGAATGAGGGGGAGGGGTTTGGAGGGGTTTCAACTACCTCTAACCCCTCATTTTTAATTCTCCCAAATTGGAGAGATTTGGAGGGAGAGTAGAGTAGATAAATTATTAACCATATGAATACCCCAATTTACCCTTTCTAAATTAACAAAATTACAAACCCTTTCTAAATTAACAAAACTACAAACCAATTATATAAATAATCTTTGTTTGTTTCATGAGAAAATAAATAATTTAATGCTAAATTTTTAGAAAATCAGAACCGGAAAAGCCACCAAAAACAAACTCATAGCGCACCCAAACAAAAATTAAAGCCACAAAATTTCAATTCCTTTCTCTTTTCCTCCATTTTCAGAGCACCCAAACAGAAATTACACACCAACTCTGTGCTTCCGCTACCCATTTTTTTGGATTTTATTTCCGAATTTTTTGCTATATTTGTTGGCAGATTTATTAATTATTTATTATTGATTCACAGTCAAAGATTCCGCCTATGCTAAAATTTGTGTGGTTCCTAGTTCCACACAGAAATACAAGCTATCAAGCTGGTCTCTGGATGTGGTCTCTGGATGTGGACCTGGGTTTCGCCGGAATCGGCGTCGATGAGAGCACGCATTTACACCGGCATTCTCCTCTCCGCGGCGGCGGAGATCCGAGACACTTACTGGTTCTGGCGACAAACTAAAACGACGACGCTATCCTCCGTCATCGTTTTAGTGGCTCTTCAACTAAAACGACGCGAGAACCTGGGTTTCAGTGGCTCCTCTGCTTCCCGCTCGGCACGCGCCTCTCGCGTTTCCTCCACCTATTCCGCACATTCTTCGCTATCCTCCGTCGACGGAAACTCACTTTCTTTCGTCTCTTCAACCACTCGATCCTAATCTTCATGTGCTTTCTCTGGCTTGAGTTTTCGCAATCGTTTCAAGTTCTCGCGATTCTGCTAACGACGTTGCTGTACTCTGTGGTTTACGGGTACCGTTTCTGGACTGCAATTGGGCTACCCAGCGCGTGCTGCCTATTCGTCGTGAACTGTAAGGTCGTTTTGCCTGGCTGCAACTTGTAGGAACTGTTTGTTTCTCAGGAAAGTTGAGGGAGGTTTTTTATTTTTTATTATAATTTTTTTTTTGAGGTAATAAAAATTATTTTATAATAGTTAATAGTTGTTTTATATCTTTATTAATGGTATTGGATGGAATGAGAATGTTTATTAAATAATTATTTAATCTAACAAATTAATTATAATCCAATATTACAAGTTGTTTTTTAAATAGGGGTAAATTTGTCTATTTAAATCATTTCTTTTACTCTCCTTCCTAATTTTTAAAACATCCAAACAAGAGGAAGGGCTAATTACTCATTTCCCCCTTATTAATTTTAAAAACATCCAAACAAGGTAAAGGGGAACCATTCCCCTCTACTCTCTTCCCCACTACTCTCCTCCCCTCTACTCCACTCTACTCTCCTCCCTCTCTAAACTTCCAAACAGGCCATAATAGTCATGGCAGAAGATTGGATGAGGAAAATTGGATGCAAGGAAATAAATTATGTCTTCAAACGACACCGTGTCAGCTTAATGGAATAACAAAGATGCTCACATAACTGACTAGAGCACAGTCGTTCTACTAAAGTAACAAAGTTGTTCTACTAAAGTAAAGCACAGTCGTTTTGATTCAAGCAAAGGAACACAAAGATGCTCATATAACTGACTAGAGCACGTGTGAATATGAAACCAATCAGCTTTGGACACATGGCAGAAGTTAGTTACCACAAAGTTTGTATTTCCAGTTTTCCTGCTTAGTTGCAACATATTTATTTAGAGCATTCAATTTGTACAAAACTTTATGTTTATTTTAACGTAAAAACTTTCTTTTTCTATTTTACATACTCGTTTTTCAAAACATCTCACATCAGATTATTTATTTTACACTACATTTCATTAAAATATTTTTTTTTCTTGATTTTTTAAATCATTTATCTTTTTTCGTACATAACAACCATCATCCACTCTCTTTCTTCATACTTGAAATACGTAAAGAAAGAATAAACAATTAAATACAAAATGAATAGTGTCAGTATAAATTTACTCGGTTATTATAGCAAATTTGTAAATTTACATAATTATACATAGATCGATGTAAGTTATTTTTAGGCAAAATTGTGTAAATTCTACATATTCTTTTATTATACACGGATTGATGTTGTTAAAAATACTGAATAATTGTATTGTATTTTATAATCAAATAATATACATGAGTGCCTTATATAGGGGGCATATGTGTGCGGTACAAGTAAATATGTGTGCAGTACAAGTAAAAGTGTAGTACAAGAATGTGTGCTATACAAGTAATCTAGCTGGGCCTAAAGCCCATAACACAATATACGTTAACAGATGTAAATGCTCTTAATTAGTTCATCTTCTTCATTTTGATGCTTTGGTTTTGTATATATATAGAAACAGAGCTTTACTTGTAATTATTCATTCTTACTCTTTGGTTAATAAGAGAATTGGTTATATTTACTTTGAATTTCCTTAGAGAGAGAAAGAGTGAGAAGCCCACACACAGAAACAACTCTTAAATGTAACAAGGTTTTACTGAATACCAGAATGATCAGAGTGTCGCTCTCATCCTGGCTGGCGACACTCTGAACAGTTAAAAGGGTCACAAGTGAAACTAGTGTAGAAGCCAGAAATTTTTTCTAGACGGGACCAAGCTATATAAAATAAAGTTCTTAAGTTAAATAAATAAATAAATAAATAAAGATTCATAATTAAAAAGTAAAAACAATGTTTTATTTCATAAATTTATGTTTAGACTCGGATTGTTTTAATTTTAATCCTAACTTCAATTTTTATATGGCTCAACTTTGAAATGTTCGCCGAGTCCATTAACGTGGATATTAGTTGTTGTAATTTAAGATCACATTTTAATGTATTTATTTAAGTTCACAACTTTGACTCTTTCTAGGGGTTTCACAATCATAAGTTTCAGCATTTGAAATATAGAAATGAGTGATGGCCTCAAAATCCTGAACACTTTTTCTCTTCATATATGAATC
Source organism: Quercus robur (assembly GCF_932294415.1). Taxonomy (NCBI): domain Eukaryota; kingdom Viridiplantae; phylum Streptophyta; class Magnoliopsida; order Fagales; family Fagaceae; genus Quercus; species Quercus robur. Next base: position 59,735,137 of record NC_065537.1, read on the forward strand.
TGTGAATGATTTTTCTATAAATTACTCCAACTACAAAATATAAATTAAAATTTATAATCTAGTTATATAGTCTTAAAAAACATTGCAGAACTGAATATCTCTCTATAATAATTCGCATACTAGTATCGTTTCTATCAATATGATCAAATTTGGAATACAAATAAAATATAATAATGTTAGGGCCATATTTTTCATTAGTTGGCATATCCTTTGACAAAATACATTTTACTTGCATTTGGATAGTTCTAAGTGGATTCTAAAATATCATGAAATATGTCTTACAAACAAAACAAGTGGTATTATTGAAGATATGAAGATTGCACCAAGAAACAAGTGTGAAATGTTGAAAAGAGTGAACCTCAACACAAGCTCGATACAAGTTTCTATCAAAGATTTAATGAACCTTGATACAAGCTCAATACTACTTGATCTATTGAGTTTCAAAGATCCAGAATTCCAATTTTTTTTTTTTTGGCCCATGATGACTTGGAGTTCTAAGGTTTCAATTCGTTCACTAAACTTCTAGGTAATATAAAAGGATTATTTTATGGCCGTCATCATACACAGAGACTCACATAGAGAATTTATACACTTATTGTGAATCTACTATATTCTTATGTGCCTTCGGGTTTTGTGATCTAAGTGCTTCCTTCTATTCATGTGTATTGAAGAACTTAGCATCCAAGAATAAGTTTCAAGTTGCTGGGAGTTAGTTACATACTGGATCCGTGCAAAAAGAATAAGTCTACAAAATCAAGACCAATTAAGGATTGGTGCGAGGATTCTACTGTAGGTATGTACTTTGAGATAGGCCAGATTTGAGGTAAGATTCCTTATACTTGTAATCTCTTGATTTTGACAAGTGATTCTTGATAGTGGTGACATGAAAATCACTTGATGGAGTTTTTTATTTATTTATTTAATTTTTTTTTTTTTTTTTTGTGTGTGTGTGTGAAGGCAATGAACTTACTTCAGCACTTCAAAGAAAAACAGTTTCAATATGTATTAAAGTTTCAATACCTTACAAATTAGAATTTTCTAGAAAGGAAAGGATATCACAAACTAAACAGATTGACAATACCGAATACAACTACAAGCAATTGCCAATCTTCCAACTATTTGATAAAATCACAAAGAAGATTCTTAAATATTCTTGAGGACAAAAGGCCTTAAGAAATTCAAGAAAGTTACAAGCAGGACTATGACCCCAATAAAAGTTGCAGTGCCTCTCCAAATATCACCAAAATATATTGTTCTCAAGGATCCCATATTACGGTTACAATCGTTGTCATAGTAGTCATTCAGCTGTTGAGCGAGTTCATGGTAACAGGATGTATTTTGCTCTATTGCTAGGCCAAGTTTGTTAACCATAGTGGCAACTGCTTTGTTGCTGCCTAACTTATTAACAATAATCCCTTTCTCAACAAGCAACTCCACATCATCTCTAGTGTTGATAAGAAAATCCAATAGCACTATATAATTGCATATGTAAGTGTTAAATGGATAATGACACAGCTCCAGTGCCATGAGGTTTCGGAAAATGCCTTCAGTTTCATCATGTACCTCCAAGCATGGGACTTCTAAGAAAGTTTGAGTATTCACCAAGCATGGAAAGTAGTCCAAGCACGGTAAGCAATGCAAGAGCCATGAGCAAGTGAAGCAAGGAAATATTTCCGTAAGCTTACTTTTCTTGAAATTTATGTCGAGTAACCGTCTTCTCTCTTCAGGCTTTTTGAATACCACTCCTGCCTCATCTAGCTTTTTTGCATTATGAAGAGTTTCAATAGGTGGTCCAGTATTTTCAAAATTGGTTGGATAGTGGAAATGTCTCATCAAATCAGTAAAATGTTTTACTTCTAATTCCTTCTCATCAATGATTGTTTCTTTCTCCTCGATATTGGGAAAAAGGTACTTACTTACAAGCATAAGAAAGGAACCATATTTGTTTTGTTCAGGATTGAAATTTTTTGCATATAACTCGTCAAGAATAAAAAATGGAAGTTGATTCTCAAGTAATAGCAAGTCTTGTGTTATGTGCTTCCTCAGCAATGGTGTACTCGTTATACAATCGTTTCTATCTTCTTTCCCATTGCTTCCAGCTTCTCCACTGGCATTGCTTTCATTTTCTCTACACACAGTAGACTTCAAGAAGTGCTCAATGATAAATGCAGAATCCAATAGAACCATTTTCACGAAATCTTCGCTGCTAATATCAAAAATCTCATCATAACAACGACGGATCTTTAGTTCATTTGCTTCAATAACACTTGCAATATCCTTGTGGTCTTTCCCAGTACGATAGCAAAATTCCCTGAGATATCTTAGTTTCAGCATTTCCATGGCACATAGTTCATTTTCACCGTGGTGCAGAGGGCCTATTGAAATTAACTTTGGAGTGTAGGCTTCTTTGTTTACCCTGCGAAGTTTCTTAGGGACTCTGTAGATGCTACATTCATTCCACTGGGCTGGCTCCATGACCAGTGGAATGTCCATGGCCAACTCTTCGCATCTCATTTCTTTTGCAGTTGTATCTAGAAACGAAAGAACTTCTTTTCTAAGTGAATCAGCAGCAGTAGTAAGCTTGGCCATCTTTTCCAATAATCAACAAGCTCACTTTTCCTAGTGACAAATAAACAACAATCATAATCACTAGAATATAATCATTAATTCCAAAGCTTATTTCAATTAAAACACAAAAATAATAATGATGAACTCGTGAAGAGCCTTGTAGCTTGATATTTCCAGCAGAGGTTCAAATTTCCCTCCCCTGTTATTGTAAGTTTGTAACAATCATATTATCAAACTCGTAGTCACCTGCCACCATTAAGGATGAAATTCTAACTGGGCTACAATATATATATATATATATATATATATATATATTAAAGGTAAAAGGTCAAAGATGAAAATAATCTCAAGGTTTAAGGCTCAAAAATGTACTTTGGTCTTATTAAAAGTTATCCCATTCGTAAATTTACATTTGACTATTTTTAAAAAAAAATGATTTTGTTATCGAATGTCTCAAGGGTATTAATTTGTTAGTGAACTATTTTAAGAAAGTTTAAAAAAAAAAAAAAAAAGTAACTAATATTTTTTAGCCTTAAATAATGTGGTAGTGAGTTTTAATCTCCACATTTTATTTAGTTAGTGGGTGATATGGTAGTTTCTCTTTAAAAAAAAAAAAAAAAAAGTTATAAAAGTACTGGAGAGAAAGCAAGCTCTTCCTATAAAAGTGGCATAAAAACTTTTCTAAAATAATTTATTAAAAAATTCCTTAAGGACACCAGTTAACTAGACCCATAAATAAATAAATAAAATAAAAAAAAAACAAAAAAAAAATTTTAAGTTTGTTAAGATTCTATAATAGAATGGTTTTAAGTTTTCCTGTACGCATCACAATTGTCTATTAAGTAATACATGAGAAATTTATTGACAAATATGTTTATAATATGATGATATGAACATTATATTCAGCCTAGAAATGTAAAAGATACAAGAAATCTTCAAAAATTAACTTTACATTTCGAAGGTACAAGTTCATGTTAGAGCAGGAGAATTGTTCACCTATTGGAGCTTTTTATGTAATAACAAATCAATAGCCTAGTATCAAATAAGTGAAGACATGAATAAATCAATATTAAGACAAAATGAAAACAAAAACAAAAACAAAAAAAACAAAAAAAAAACAAAACAAAAAAAAAAAAAAAACAAAGAAAGTCTTCTAATATTTGAGAGGATTTTTTTTTTTTTTTTTTTTTTTGGAATAGTCAATTGTGAGTGGTGAAAAAATAATGGTAAATCCATGTAAAAAGTAGTGAACAAAAAGTATTTACCACTCACAATCAACTATTTCAACATGTTATAAAATTAAATATCCCCAAATTTATTAATGTTTTTATTCTGGATGCCCCATATGAATTGAAAATGACTTCTATTATTAAAATGACTTTTATGAGAGAGAAATGCTATGTCCACGTTAATTTCACAACAAATTCTAAGAGATAGGTTGTTATAAGTTGTTATTAATTGACAAAAAAGTAATTTTAGTGGAGGGTTCAAATTTGAACCAATAACAATTTACCACCTATAATTTGTATGAAAGTATTGTAAAAAATGTTGTACACTTAGTATTTCTATGTATGAAAAGGTGAATAGAAATAGCATCAATAAATCTTCTTTCTAATCACAAATTAAAAAAATAAATTGTATGAAACTTTATTTTGACGAAAACTGTAACCTTAAATAAGCCGAGGTGATATATGGAGTTTTTATATAGTTTTTTTAGATCAATTGAACAAAACTAATTTACAGTCACATCTATTTTTATCCATATATTGAGATAAAAGTTACTATATTTTATCCAAAAAAATAATAATAATTATAATAACTTTGCCTCTTCTCTCCAATTATAATCTAATTATATACAATCTGTTTTCTTTTCATCTTTTTTTTCTTGGTGAATTTCTTTAATGTATTTTTTTAGGAAAAATTTTAGTTACAAAATTGGTTAAAGCCTAAGACTACAACCTAATTCAATAAAATAAACATTATTACATATTTTGAAAATCTAACCGTTGAATTGCATGTTTTTTACGCTCTTAATACACATGTCAAATTGTGTGTCAATCAGATATTAATTACTATATGATTTATAAGTTTATATTTAATGCATAATTTTAAACTATAAAAACTTGTAATTGAAACAATTTATTGATGACATAGCTATTGATCTTTAATTTTTTAGAAATTTTGTAAGTATGGAGGAAATAACAAGAAGATATAATATAATGGTAGATTTGTCAAAATTCACCTCCTATAAAAAGATATTGAGTAAGGTAGTAGGTTTAGGTTATAACCAATTTTATAACTAAACTTTTTCATTTTAACTGAAATATTAATTTTTCTATGAAGAAGATAAGGTTTAAACAAAATGGGAAAAAAGAACATTATTATTACTATTATCTTTAAAAACTAATATAAAAAACCTAATAGAAACTTAAATATTTTATATAATAATTTATTCTCCTTCATAAAATTTATACAATAAGCAATAAAAAAATATTGGGATAATTACATAGTAACATAAATTTACATTAGTAAGCTTGGTGTCTATATTATAACTATTAATAATATTCTCGTTCATAGGTGAAATTTTAACTTTAAAAAAAAAAAAAAATCAAATTACAACTTATTCATGCAAAAAATCCTTTATAGGTAAACAAAATATAGTAAATCTGAGATTATATTGTTGGTTTTATTACATTCAAACATCACTTAATATTCACTTGGACTGCTTTTAGCTTTGGTATCAAGTATTATGTGCATGTTTGCATGTGTGCACATGAGCATATATGTTTATAAAAATTTTGCACCTTATGAAGTCTAATCTTGGCTCCACCACCGTATGGTGTAATACATGTATTTAAGTAACTATGAATAATAATATATATATTTTTTTTTTTTGCAAATTAAAATCCTTTCAATTTTTTTGACCAAGATTTATGAAGCACCAAATGAATACCTAAAAACATTGAAAATTATCCGAAAAATATTTTACGCCACAAAACACGTACTGTCTTAATATAGTATACAAGCATTTAGAACCCAACTTATAAGGTAAATTTTTAGTAAAATTCCAAAGTACACGTTACTGAATATGACCTCAATTGAATTAGTAAATGCTCAATTTTTGGCAAACTTTATATTGAATAACAAAAATAAAGTGAAAGGACGGACTAAAGAACCTGCAAATTTTCTTTAGAAGTGAATGCTTGTTAATTCGGAGGGACAACACAGTTGGCTAGAGATGGTGCCTGATGAAGCAAGCTTTACTTCATTTTCTCTCCACTCATAACTAAAACTCAATCATGAAAGAAAATATATTGTGCACTTGATGATTCCTTAATATCTTTTGTGCTCCTATTTATAGTGTAAACTCCCTGCTCCCCCGGGCCCCCCACCCCCTCCCCCACCAAACAAAGTTATATATATATATATATATATTTGTAAATTTTGAAAATTTAACTGTTGAATTTCATGTTTCTTATGTTCTTAACATGTATATCAAATTTCGTTCAAATTGGATATTATTTACTATTCGATCAATAAAATTATTTTGTACACACAATTGATAAGATAACAATTGATTTTTGATTTTCTTGAAATTTTACATGCATGAAAAATATAATAAGAATATGTAATCTAATAGTTAGATTTTCAAAATTCACACTCAATATAGAGATATATGAGGAGTTTGTAAAGTTTCTCTCGAACCCCCACCCCCCTCCCAAAAAAAAAAAAAAAACCATTTCAAGTGGTTCATATTTATTTTTTAAGAAATAGTATAAGGACAAAGCAAAAAGTAGTAGGTTAATGTGTGAGTGATTGTTAACCACTAACAACCACTTTAACAGATTGTGACAAATGGTGTGTTTCTTAAATAATTGATTTTTTGAATATAGAAATGTACAAAATATCACATCATTTTAAAAATTTGGGTAAATTCCACTAACATACCTTGAGATTTGGGCTTATACCAACTAGGTCCAAAACTTTTCAAAACTAGTCAATTTGGTTCCTAAAGCCAATTTAGTCCTTAAACAGTTAGTTATTTTTTTCTCAACTGTTTTAGGGATCAAATTAGTTAATTTTGAAAAGTCTTGAATTTGGTTGATATTAGCCTAAACCTTAGGGGGTGTGAATGAAATGTACCCTAAAATTTTAAATGGTATGATATTCTATATACTTTTAAATTTGTCAAATTTAATCCAAATCATGAAATAGATTAAATGGGCATGACTCGAAACAGAGAAGATCTTTTTCTCTTTTTTTTTCCTCTATCTCTCGGGAAAAGCACAGAACACACCATGCTATGATGAGGTCATTCACACAAATTTACAAAAGAACATACCAACTTAATTCTCACCTTTTCCAGCTTTAAATTACAATTTATTTGCGAAAGCAAAATTCATGGAAGGTTTGTGAATAATACTGTGTTATTCTTATGCTGTGTAAACAAAGACTTGCACTATATTTTTTTTTTAAAGAGAATGATCTACTTACATCTTATTCAAATACACATAAGATTTCTATACATGTCTACCATCCAGATGTAAAAATGAAGTCACCCTCACAAATGACATTTGCTCTCCCTCTGTCTCTGTCTCGTCACTCTCAGACTGATAATCATCATGTAATTGGACTTCAGCTCAGTAATGAAACGATACACCTGCAGTAATGTCAGTTTCAAGCTACAATGCTAGACTGATGACCAATGCTAAAAAATCAAACTCTTGACCCCGCAGGGTGCAACCTCTAATGAAACGATACACTTGCAATTAATTCGTTCATTAAGGAAGCGGGACCATTGATAATGTCCTTTTATCAAACACAAAAATAATTCAGAAAGTGTAACCCTCTTCGTGACTGGCAACAAGAGATGAGTCGAGTGTCACACGTCAAAATCTTGTCATTGCTTGAATTGACTTGCATGCCTATGCATAGGAATCCAATACAACAAATCAAATTACACATCCTATTATAAGATCCACATGCCTATGCATTTGGATAAATATAGTTATAGGAAGAAAAAATAATGATTTAAAATTTTGGCCTTAATATAATAGTGCTTATTGAGTGATCTCTCTCTCTCTCTCTCTCAAACAGAACAAGCACAGCACACGTCATAACGACGACGTCATTCTCATAAACAGAACAAGTACCATACTGGACCATTGCCAATGAAGAAGGCTCACGCCTAATGGCACGTCAAAATCTTTCAATTGCTGGGATCGACTTGCTTCGTGTCTTGACTTGCTTTTAGTCTTTTTGTGGCAAGAAGAGAGCCATGATCCATTCACACGACCTGAATTTTTTTTTTGCTAACTTCACATGACATGATTTACTTGCATCTTATTCGTAGAAATAGATATTGAGTTATGTGGAGCTTAGTTATGGGCATCAATGTTTGTGACTTGACTTAATTTGGGATAAATTATAAAGTCTTCATAGTGGACAAGTGACATGGTTTACCATTCCACTAAAAAACTCTCATTTGTTTAAAATTGCTGAGTTATAAATTTTTTTAAAACAAATGGGAGTCTTTTAGTAAAATGGTGGATAAGTGAAATGGTCTACCAAAGGACTGTATAATTTCTCCTAATTTAGAATCATAATGGTTTTAAATGTGAGATTTTGTGAGGCCTAGTCCATAGAACGGAGCCTTGCATATTTAGCCTATTTTGGATCTTTTGTCTCACTCTCCCTATTCCACAAATAAAAACTTGCCACGTATCTACCTATTTCATTATACATTAATTTTCTTGGGAAATTATTGTGTACTCTTAGAGTACCATAAATATGTACTCCATTCTCTTACATGAATGGTGAATCTCACTAATTAAATTCATAGTAGGACTCATCATTCATGTGAGAGGAGGAAGTACGCATTTATGGTATTCCGGGAGTATTTAATGATTTTCCAATTTTCTTTCTTTTTTATTTTAGTTTCCAAAAATAAAATTTATATATAAAAAAAATAAAAAAATAAAAAAAAATAAAAATAACTCAATAAATCAGATCTCCACCAGCCACTACCAATGGCCCACCGCCAACACCTTGGTTGGCGTCACTAGAAGAGTTTATTGACGTCACCAACGGACATCTGCCACAGCCAGTCCACACTTAGCTGTCCAGTAACCAAAAGTAAATAACAAAAAAATCCATCAACGCCGCATCGCGATTTTGATGTCTTTGTTGGGTTGCAAGCGACGCAAATTATACAAAATAATAGGGAAAGAAGTAACTAACTTGGTTAACATTATCTATGTGGGAGATTTTTGAGAAACGAAAATAATAATAATAATGGCACTTTGTTCACTGGATCGTGGTGTTTGATGTCTGTCTTTACAATTAGACTTGGAACAATCACAATGAAATCCTCAGCTCCAGCAATTTTAAATGGGTGCGGGCCAACGAAGGTAGTGGTGGTGGCCAGTGTAGATCTTATTTGTTAGTTTTTTTATAATTTATTTTTGGAAACTAAAATAAGAATGCAGTAAATTAGAATTTAATGGAATAGGTAAATATGTGGAAAGTTTTTATTTATGGAGTATGAAGTGGTGGAGTCGTAGGAAGAGTGAGATAGAAGATCGAGACTAAATTTTACTAGTATAGAATATGCTCAAGCTAGGTTTTTCTATAAATATTATCTCATGTACAGTTTATGAGGTGAATATCAATTCATTTTTTTTAACTTTTTTTTTAATTGCTTAGAAATTGCTGTGAAAGCTCGATATTACTAATGATAGAGTTAGTTTAGACCCCAAATTCTTAATTGCAGCTTGATTAATTTTAGACTTGAAATTTCAATTAGTGTGTAAAACACCAACACAAGCTTATACCCAACCAATAGATGTACGGAATAATAGGTACAAGCAAAAACCCAAACAAACAAATAACTCTACACCATAATTAATCACAACACAAAAACAATTAAAGGTAGAAAGTAAGGGTTAGAGAGATGCAAACACAAAGATAACACCGGCCCATATTATCGAAGAGAAAAATGAAGAACTCGGCGAAAAACCTCTCCGCCGCCCTCCAAGCAATCAAATGATCCACTAAAGAATAAAGTTGGGATACATGAATAGCAATAGATCCTCCAAGCCTAATCTACCCAATGCACCTAAGTCTTCCAAGCTTCTTGCTCCAACAGGGTTAAGCCTAATCGTGTTTTCTTTAGCTTCCTAGATCTCGCAATAAGCCCATTGCATCAACCAAGTACCAAAATACCTCATCATTGATATGGGTATGGTGAGATAAGTATTTGGCAAATGTACCTCTTAAGGATATGTCAATGGAGAGGGTGAGAGTAAAGAAATTTGGAGAATCAAATATCTAAGATTGTGGATGAGTCAATCTTGGTTTTCTCTCTCAAAATTCTCTCTGAAAGCTCATTACATTTCGCATGAAAGTGGTGTTAAAACTTTCCTAATTTGGTTTATTAATAATTGCCTTAAGAGCACCTATTAACATGATCCAAATATTAAAAACTGTCAAAAAAATCAATTACATTTTTTTTTTTTTTTCATTTAGAAACAAGAGAGATGCTTGTCGTATTTATAAGAGACACGAATTCAGTTGCACATGTGTACCACGAGATTGGCCCCATTAATTGTGAATAAATGTGTGCCATAGCAGGACTTAATTAGGATTGTCGAAGTAGTTAGAGCATCCACAGCCGGAATTCTCATCTCATCCTATTTTACCATTCCAAAAAGTCACTTTATCAATTATACAATACAATTTTACAATACCTCCAGCATCCCAACTTTTATTTTCCTATTCTACTCATTAAAATAATATTTTCACACAATATAATAATATATTCCTAAACCCAAATAAAAACAAAAACCCAAAACCTAAGACCCAAATCACAACCACCTGCTGCTAGAACATACCCAAATCGTTGCTTGAAACCCCAGCCACAAACTTCGGCAACCACCGCAACCCACAAAATCAAAATCAAAATCAAACCAAACCACGGTAACCCCCAACTCCACCACCATGAACCCACCAAAAAAAAAAAAAAAAAAAAAAAACCCAATCCAAAACTCAGCAATTCCTTTAAGCACCGATCACAGCAAAAAAAAAAAAACAAAAAAAAAACCCAATCCAGAACTCAGCAATTCCTTTAAGCACCGATCACAGCAAAAAAAAAAAAAAAAAAAAAAAAAAAAAAAAAAAAAACCAATCCAGAACTCAGAGAAGACGATCCACCACGATCCAAGGAGAAGATGATCCACCACGATCCACGGAGAAGACGAGAAGCTTGGCGTTGGCAGCCATGGCAAGAGAGAGAGAGGAGATGAGAGAGAAGAGAGAGGCTTGGTCAGGTGGCCTTGACGGTGGCTTGCGGTGGGGCCTGTGACAATGAGTCTGGCCATGGTGGTTTGCTGATGGCATTCATGGCCACCATAGTTTTGGGTCTGAAGAGGAGAGAACAAACAAGAGAGAAGAAGACAAGAGAGAGGGAAATGACAAAATGAGAAAGGAAGAGAGAGAAGAATCAGATAATATAATAATAATTTATAATTATACAATGTTGCTACAGTACCATCTTACAAATAAGATGGTACTGTAGCAGTATTGTAAAATTTTTTACAATTGACACATTTTGCAAGTCCGGCTGGAGCAACATTTGAAAGCTGAAATGCTAAAATATCTCAACATATGCCATATAGCATTTGGGCTGCAGATGCTCTTAGGCATTCTGTTAATACAACATTTAATAAGCACATCAATCTCTCTTTAGTCTTTAGTCGGAGTAGTTGAGATGTTTGTTAATGGGGCTGCTAAAAGTTAATACTAATTCATGCGAAACGTTTGTGGAAAAGTTGTTTGGGGATGTTTTGGAGATTCCAATGGAGTAGTTAATATAGTAAATAAAGTTATCATTCGACCTAAATGCTTTAGCAAATAAGTTTGCTTTGCCCTCCCTTAAAAGTTATCATAGCTTTTGAGTGGAGTTGTAGTGTGCCTTTGTGTTAGAACCCATTTCTCTCTTCATTGTGTATGTGTGTGTGTGTGTTTGTTTCTCAAAAAAAAAAAAAAATTTTGTGGCTAATTATAGGAAAGTTTTGACACTACTTTTATAGAAAATGAAAGAAGTTGTCAAAATATTAATTGTTTTTTTTTTCCTTTCCCATAAAACTTTTTTTAAATGGATTGTTAACCATTGCCCTAAGGGCATTGGTTAGCATTTCCCATTATATTATATTAACCACTCACTCTTATTTAATATAGAACTTTACTCATGCATATGTACCCAACAATTTCCCCTCATGTATGAGTCATTGTCTCTTTGTAAACCATAGAAATTCTAATAATTTATTCTAAATAATTTATTTTGGATTAATTATTTAAAATCTAATATACCATATTACATATTATGTGACATTAAGATCTAATCCTTCAATTAAAAAAAAAAATCTTAATAGATTAAGGAAAAAATAATGATTATAATATAAAAGATAAAAATGTTGATGTTTAATAATAAATAGTAAAACATGAGATTCAAAATATCGATCTACTTCTTTGTTGATTCCATCTAGAAAAAATAATTAACTCAATCAAATATACACTACAAAAAATCGGGCCTAAGGTGGTGTTTTTTATAAACGCTGCTATAGGCATATCTATAGTTGCGTTTAGGGAGTCCTATAGTAACGTTTTAAAACAATTGGTCTATAGTAGCGTTTCCAAGGGCCTATAGCAGCATTTTTAAAACGTCACTATAGGTTTTGGTCTTACAAGAGCCTATAGCTTGTCCTGGTCTTAGATGAGAAAAAAGACCTATAGTGGCATTTAACAAATGCCACTATGGGCACTTTTTATTTTTGTTTTTATTTTTTCTATTTTTTTTAATAAGGGCTAAAGCAGGGAGAAAGACCTATAGTGGCGTTTGTTAAACGCCATTATAGGCCCTTGTAAGAGTAGGACCTATCTTTAGTATAAACTATAGGCCCTTGTCAAAATCCAAGTTTTTAGAGGAATATCATTTGATTCATTATCTTATAAATAAAGTAATAAAAATTTTCAAACTATCATCTTTAATATAAACTCTAATAAAAGAGAGATATTGATTTTTTAAATAAAGTATAAATAGTAAGCGAAAAAGTTTATTTATTAAATTTTCAAAGAGAACTGCATTTGAGTATATTTTAAAATGGTATGAAAGACTTGTAATTTATGACAGAAAGAAACAATTTATATAAATATAATATTTGACCAAAACATATTGGAGATGGGAAACAACTTAAATATGCCAAATCCCATGGAATGGACCAAAGTTTTGAGTAAAACTAGGATTTGGGGAACAGAATTGATAAGTTGCTAGGTGGCCCCAAGAAACTCGCCCTTGTGTTGTGAAAACTGAAACAAAATTACTCAAAATTTAGGAAACTTTTAAGATTAATGATATAGGAATAAATTATTTTACAAATTATTAATATGACAAATTCTTATTGGTTTTCATTTAGACCCATCATTAACATTATTTTTTTACTTACCAATAATCACTTACCATATCAGCAGTTTGTGGCTTTAGTATTTTACAAATTTTAATATAACTTTTAAAAAATATATATAAAAAGCTGTAATAAAAATCTATTACTTTTTTTCTTTTTTCATAAAAAGTTTTTAAAAATAACTACTAAAATAATGCACTTAAGACATTTGTTAACTTTATTCTTTATTAAATTGAGGTGATATATGTTGTTTTTTTGATATAATTCCATATCTACTTTTACCCTTCTTTTTTTTGGCTCTATTTGAACCAAAAAAAAAAAGAAAAAAAAGTGAAGGGATGGAGCAGGTTCAAGTTTTATTTGAAAGAAAAATGCATGAATACTTAACCCCAAGAAACAGAACAATCAGCAAGAGATTATGTCTAAGGAAGCAGGCTACTAATTAGAATCTCTGAGTCTCTCTCTCCTTATAGCCAGAACTCACTCATCGAAGAAAAATTTTGTAATTTAGTTAAGGGTCACATTAATGGGTGTCATTTGTTAATTGTTAATAAACTATAATAGAAATTTTTTTATATTACTTCTATGAGAAATATAAAAAGATGTCAATAAAATATTTCTAAAACTGGTTCATGACTCAGGCCTCGTTTAGGAGGAGAGAATGGAATGAAATGGAAAGGAATGAAATGGAAAGGAATGAAAAGAATAATTTTAGAATATTCTTTCCTTCCCTTGTTTGGGAGTTTTAATGGGGGGAATGAAAAATTCATTCCCTTGTTTGGGAGTTTAAGTGGAAGGGAATGGAATGGGTAGGAGGGAACACTCATTCCTCTCTATTCTTTTAAAACCTCAAATTTTCATTCCCCTTGAAATTGGGAGGAATGGAATTAGATTTAATGATTTTTTTAGGAAAACTCCCAAAATACCCCTATATTTTCAACTCTTTATTTTAAAATAAGGATCTAATAGTAATATTGTCATAAAATGATTCCATTCCATTTTCTCCATGTTGCTCCCAAATAAGATTACTTACATTCCATTCATTTTCATTCATCTTCATTCCATTATTTTAAAACATCCAATCAAGGTTACTTAATTTCATTCCATTCTTTTCCATTCATTTCCCTTACTTAAATACATTTCATTCAATTTCATTCTCTTATGACCATTCTATTCATTTCCATTCTCTTATGACCATTCCATTCCATTCCCTTATAAACTCCCAAACGGAGCTTCAATGTCCTTAAGACATTTGTTAACATTTCCTTTTTCATTATTACACACTTCATAAAAAATTCTTAAAATCTTCTTGCCCTAGCTCCTATTTATCGAGTGATCCCAGATCACTCTCTCTGAAACAAGAAAAGCATAAAACACGTCATAGCGATTTCGTCATTCTCACAATCACAAACACACAACTATCTCACCAACTTACCATTAATTAGTTCATTAATATCAAGGACTGAATAATTTTTCCTGTGTCTGTTTTTTCTTGAAGAGCCAGTGAAAAGAGTTAAGATATGAAGGGCCACACGTCAAAATCTTGCAGTTGTTAGGATTGACTTGCTTCGTGTCTCCACTTTCTTTTAGTCTTTATGTGATAAGAAGAGAAATAGGAAGTAGAGTCTGTCCTATAAGAGTAATTCTTGCCACACATGATAGGTTCTATTGTGAATGAATGTGTATCATAGGTGTGGCAAGTTAGTATTATTGAAGTAATTAGATACTTGACCCCACCTTCCCCTCCTCAACTATATCTTTTTGGAAAATTATTATGTACTCTCAGAGTACTATAAATGTGTATTCCTTCCTCTCATATGAATAGTAGATCCTACTAATTAAATTCATGGTGGGACCCACCATTCATGTGAGAGAGGAGAGTACGCATTTACAGTACTTCGGGAGTACCTATAATTTTCCTATCTTTTTATTAAAAAAAAAAAAAAAAAGTAATTAACTACTCAAGTTAAAGCATGCGAAATTTATTGTAAGGACAAGGTTTTTTTTTTTTTTTTCAATAATACAATTGTAATAATAATGGAGGGTGAATTTGAACAATAATTCTCTTAATAAAAGAGAACAAATTGTACTACTAAGTTAATTACACACCACTTGGCTATGAGTCACTCTTTGTTTACACTAGTTAACGCCTTTGTTTATGGGGTTTGTTAAAATTAATAGTCCTTGGTAAAAGTTAGAATCTAGGAGTACAGGATGAGAAAAATTATAAAACAAGTATGATAACTTATAGAAGTCATAAATGGATAATTTAGTCAAAGACATAAGGCGGTATTTTTTTTTTTTTTTTTATCGGAGATAATATAATTTTTTTAGGTAATTACCTAAAAGATCCAACTTAGTGTAAAGTCCATCTTTTGCTAAATCATCTCAAGATGTTCTAGGGCATGCTCAAACTTTGTTAGAGGGTCAAAAGGCGATACAAGGTTGATTTTGATTAGAGGATTGATCAACCTCCTTACCCTTATCTAGATGAGCCAAAGGGGCCAACGAGCTAGAAGGCAATGGGGGCAACCTAAGGGGTAGGAAGTGGATCATCGGCCCGAGAGACTAACTTGGTTAAGTCAACATTTTGATATTCTTGGACATAGAATAAAAAAGAGAGAATATAAAGAACAAGGAAATGATAAGAACAAGATGTAAGGTATTCGTACTTTTTTAGTGTTGTAATTCATGGTCCATGATCTTTTGAGTAGGCTTAGGATGTAGTAAGTGTTGTAAAAAAAATTTTTCGACCCCAGTTTAGTTTAATTAGCCAAGTTGTTAATTAATCCAATTGAACTGGTCCAATTAATAATGTGTTATATGTAGTATAACTTGTCCCACCCTCCCTTAAAAGTTACCATAACTTTTGAGTGAAATTATGATGTGCATTTGTGTTAAAAACTCATTTTCCTCTTTCTTGGGTGTGTGTTTGTTTCTCCAAAAAAAAAAAAAAAAAAATTGTCAAATCTAAAAGGTATAGTGAAAAGTAAATTTAAACACAAAGATTTAGTCAATGGAGAAAATTCTAACGAGATATTACTTTGGAATAAGCATGATTAACATGTTTGGATGTTAGTATGTGTTGAATATTAGCATAGAGATATTAGCAACGTGATGTGATATACCATGTTGTGTATGCTAGAGTAGATGCGGAAGAGGAAGCATAGAGGAGGAACACTGAGAACACGAGGGTTACGTGGTTCAGCCTTACGGCCTACATCCACGGAGGAATCCCTTAAGGGCTACATCTTTATTGTATGAGAGTGTAGTACAATAACCTCCTTTGTTACAATGAACCCTAACATGAGTATATATAGGCGACTAAACCCTAGACTACTAGTACAAGCAGGAATGGGCTTGGGCCTATTATATTGGGCTAATATGTCTAATATATATCTCTAACACCCTCCCTCAAACTCAAGGCGGAAGCTTGATGAAGACTTGAGGTTTGATAAGCATGAGAAGATCACTTGAAGATGCCTTGTAGAATGCCTTTGAAGAAACCACAATGAAGAATGTGCCAATTGTCCAATTTCGAAGCTTCAAACGAAGAAACGGAGGCCAAAATCGGAATCTACGCGAAAAACTGAGCAAGATAGGCCCTTTTGGAAATTTTGACTTTTGGTCAAAGGTCAACGCAAAAAGTCAAAGTCAACTGGTCCAGAGTCAAAGTCAACAGTCAAAGTGCTCACGGGTCAGATCCGAGTGGTCCGGGTCGGGTCGGTCCGGTCAACGGTCAGCTAGGTGACGTGGTGCTGACAAGACGACACTACTGACGTGGCTGATGACGTGTCGCTGACGTGGACTAGGGCTGACGTGGACGTGCTTACATGTCTGCTGACGTGGATTAATGACGCCATCATATGACGTCAGATGACATCAGCAGAATTGTCGGCGCGTGGCAAGAGCGTGCACTGTTCACCGGCGCGTGAAGGAGCAACTAGAAACCCAAGTGGCGCGTGGTGGCGCGTGCAGCGTCGTATGAGCACCAGATTCTCAGGCCAAGTAGATCGGTGGACGACAAGGCCGTCTTGGCGGCGCATGTGACTGAGATCTAGCTTGGGGGTCGAGAATCTGCGGCGGCGCGTGTGAAAGTTCCAGGAGCCATTGTCCGCGCGTGGTGGCGCGTGCGGCTGCCGTTGGAGGTCGGGTTCCTGGGTTTTGGTCACGATATGCCGTGGAGCGTGTCTGTGGTGTTGGCTTCATCAGGCGAGGCTTGGATTTGCGCAGATCTGATAGGGAGAGGCACGGATTGCTTGGGACTTGAGGATTTGGACACAGCAGGGAGCCATGGCGGCTGCAAGATGCTGTGTAGTTTAGATCCAGCAGACAAGCATGTGTGACTTCTGTTGGCGGTGTGCACGTGAGAATCTTCTTTGTTTGCTAGAGATATTTGTTTGATGCCAAGAACGGAGTTTGGCTCTGATACCATGTTGAATATTAGCATAGAGATATTAGCAACGTGATGTGATATACCATGTTGTGTATGCTAGAGTAGATGCGGAAGAGGAAGCATAGAGGAGGAACACTGAGAACACGAGGGTTACGTGGTTCAGCCTTACGGCCTACATCCACGGAGGAATCCCTTAAGGGCTACATCTTTATTGTATGAGAGTGTAGTACAATAACCTCCTTTGTTACAATGAACCCTAACATGAGTATATATAGGCGACTAAACCCTAGACTACTAGTACAAGCAGGAATGGGCTTGGGCCTATTATATTGGGCTAATATGTCTAATATATATCTCTAACAGTATGATTGAGTTGATTTTCTATTTGGAATAAGCGTATAATTACATGCTTGGATGCATTGGTTATGAATGAGATTCTTTCCATGTTACATACATACATACATACATATATATATATATATATATATTTATATTTATATGCATGTGGAATTTATAATGTTGGCAACTTGATTTGATTCTCATTTTTTAGATTAATGTTTGCTAGCATGTTGTTATTACCTTTGTGATTTTTGTTATTATCTTGTAATGGGTTTTTTTAACTAGTATTTTAAATCCCATTTTCCTACATCAAATGGCTTGATCCACATTCTCTTTCGAAAACATTTTTTGAAATAATTTCCAAAAACATTCTCATAAATTAAAACAAGTTTCCATTAAAAAGTTTTATCATTATTTGGGTCCCTTTTGAGAATATCATCTCAAAGAGAAAAAATCATGCGATTTTTAAAATATCTAAGAGAATACTCTCTCCTTCAAATATACAAATAATAATTTCCTTTTTCAAAAACCCAATTTCCTTTTTAGAATTCAAAAGTGACACTTTTCGAAAACTTGTGAAGTTTTTCTTTTCAAAATATGTCTTCAAAAATCATTTTTTACGGTTTAATGAATTATATTTGATTATTTATATGAAACAAACATTATTTTGGTTAGTATTAAGTCATTAAGTTATTTATTTAATATATCAAATTAGCATTGATTTTGTTAGTATTAAATAATTTATTGTTCTTTTTAGGCGACAAATATCATTGGATCACCAAATATCACCAATAATTCTCACTTGTCACTTGAAAAGAGCTATCAGGATTAGAAATAAACAAAGAATAATCAGGATTAAGATGTAAGACTATTAATATAATTTTTTAATTAACAAATTATATACACACATAATGCATTTAAAGGGAAAGTGAAAGTGTCTTTTGATATCTTAACCTAATGATAAAAAACAATCATTATGTAGTAAATATCACAACATATATATATATATATATATATATATTATCACATTGGTTCCAAAGAAAATATATAATTGCATAAGAAAGTGTACAATCACTAATGTATAGAAATCGAAAAGAACTAAATTAATAAACATAGATATATTATATAATTTAATTTAATTTAATTGTTTTTGTACAAATTCTCACTTGAAGAAGAACAAGAACAAAGTTTTTTATTTTTCAAATGTAGTGGCAATGTTCTTTTATTTATTTTTTTGTATTTTTCCTTTTAGATTAAAAATACTACTTTATTTTCCTTTTGCCCCCTTCTTTTATTTTATATATATATATATATATATATTTTTTATAAAACTTGATCCACATAAAGGATCGATAATAATCAATAGGTACTGTGGGGCTCAACAATTTATGGGCCGAGCCCATTTATTCATGGGGAGCCCTAAGGCCCAAGCCGAAGAGGGCTACAATCCAAACTCAATAACATAAAAGCCCAAAATGGCCCAGAGATGTTGCCGAGGACAGTTCAGTCCTCGGCAGACCCTAAATTCCACCGAGAAGAAGGGTAAAAACGGAATAGGAACAAGCCTGAAAGAAAATCCAAAATATCTAGGAAAAGCTGCCCTTCCCATGCAAGGCTCTGACCTAACAGAGTCGTATTTGTCAGCTTTATCAACCAATCCCAACGACTTTGGGTTTGGATTGATGGGACAAGTATCAGTCTTGGAAATGTCGACCCTACACGTGGACGAAGGAAAGTGAACGCAGGCTAGTATAAAAGAAAATTAAGTAATATGGAAGGAGGGGGGCTGGGAAGACTAGCCAAAAAGGAAGGGCTTCCAGTCCGCCTCCAGGAGAAAGACTCCAAGGGTGAAGGCACTTTAATCACATATGGACACCACAAAACCCACCGCTGGATGACCAAGGCCTAGCCTTTCGAACCCACTATCTACAAATGATATTGTATGGGCTCATTCACGCGCGAACCCAACACTATTGCGGTTCGTCGCGGGACGTGATCCTACAATTGGCGCCGTCTGTGAGAATGGCTTGTGCGTTGGCTTAGGCGGCGGTGGAGTTAAGCTTTTGTCGAGAGGAGGTCTAAGAGGATGCCTTTATGACCGGCGACACATTGTTGTTATTCCAACATAAGTTCCCACTAGGGGCTACACCTCGCAGTGTCAATGGCATAGACAAGTCCAGGGGCTTCAGACATCAAGCTAGATTCCACCACCTTGTTCGAGGAGCTAACCTTCAGAAAATAAAAAATAAAGAGAATACAAGTTTTGGACAGAACCAAGGCCTTGTATGGTCCTCGGACCCAAGCCTCTGGGGAAACCAACTACTTACAAAGAGAATACAAGTTTTGGACAGAACTAAGGCCTTGTATGGTCCTCGGACCCAAACCTCTGGGGAAACCAACTACTTACAAAGAGAATACAAGTTTTGGACAGAACCAAGGCCTTGTATGGTCCTCGGACCAAGCCTCTGGGAATACCAACTACTTACAAAGAGAATACAAGTTTTGGACAGAACCAAGGTCTTGTACGGTCCTCGGACCCAAGCCTCTGGGGAAACCAACTACTTACAAAGAGAATACAAGTTTTGGACAGAACCAAGGCCTTGTATGGTCCTCGGACCCAAGCCTCTGGGGAAACCAACTACCTACAAAGAGAATACAAGTTTTGGACAGAACCAAGGCCTTGTATGGTCCTCAGACCCAAGCCTCTGGGGAAACCAACTACTTACAAAGAAAATACAAGTTTTGGACAGAACCAAGGCCTTGTATGGTCCTCGGACCCAAGCCTCTGGGGAAACCAACTACTTACAAAGAAAATACAAGTTTTGGACAAAACCAAAGCCTTGTATGGTCCTCGGACCCAAGCCTCTGGGGAAACCAACTACTTACAAAGAAAATACAAGTTTTGGACAGAACCAAGGCCTTGTATGGTCCTCGGACCCAAGCCTCTGGGGAAACCAACTACTTACAAAGAAAATACAAGTTTTGGACAGAACCAAGGCCTTGTATGGTCCTCGGACCAAGCCTCTGGGAATACCAACTACTTACAAAGAGAATACAAGTTTTGGACAGAACCAAGGCCTTGTATGGTCCTCGGACCCAAGCCTCTGGGGAAACCAACTACCTACAAAGAGAATACAAGTTTTGGACAGAACCAAGGCCTTGTATGGTCCTCGGACCCAAGCCTCTGGGGAAACCAACTACCTACAAAGAGAATACAAGTTTTGGACAGAACCAAGGCCTTGTATGGTCCTCGGACCCAAACCTCTGGGGAAACCAACTACCTACAAAGAACATACAAGTTTTGGACAGAACCAAGGCCTTGTATGGTCCTCGGACCCAAGCCTCTGGGGAAACCAACTACTTACAAAGAAAATACAAGTTTTGGACAGAACCAAGGCCTTGTATGGTCCTCGGACCCAAGCCTCTGGGGAAACCAACTACTTACAAAGAAAATACAAGTTTTGGACAGAACCAAGGCCTTGTATGGTCCTCGGACCCAAGCCTCTGGGGAAACCAACTACTTACAAAGAGAATACAAGTTTTGGACAGAACCAAGGCCTTGTATGGTCCTCGGACCCAAGCCTCTGGGGAAACCAACTACTTACAAAGAGAATACAAGTTTTGGACAGAACCAAGGCCTTGTATGGTCCCCAGACCCAAGCCTCTGGGGAAACCAACTACTTACAAAGAAAATACAAGTTTTGGACAGAACCAAGGCCTTGTATGGTCCCCGGACCCAAGCCTCTGGGGAAACCAACTACTTACAAAGAAAATACAAGTTTTGGACAGAACCAAGGCCTTGTATGGTCCTCGGACCCAAGCCTCTGGGGAAACCAACTACTTACAAAGAGAATACAAGTTTTGGACAGAACCAAGGCCTTGTATGGTCCTCGGACCCAAACCTCTGGGGAAACCAACTACCTACAAAGAGAATACAAGTTTTGGACAGAACCAAGGCCTTGTATGGTCCTCAGACCCAAGCCTCTGGAGAAACCAACTACTTACAAAGAGAATACAAGTTTTGGACAGAACCAAGGCCTTGTATGGTCCTCGGACCCAAGCCTCTGGGGAAACCAATTACTTACAAAGGAAAAACTACAAAGGAAAAACTACGTAGACCTTAGAACCTCCCCGAGGAAAACTCTCCATTAACAACGGGGTTAATTCCTGAACTCCATTGATTCTCTAGTTTACCCTCGGATCCTCGACACCAAAGGGACCAGTACTGAATGGAGCAACATGTTTCCAAAAGCATAAGTGAAGTCATTCAATGCTCGGTCACCCCCTCGGATGAATTATTTAGAATTTGTCGTTCTCAAACAGTATTCTCGCACTTACTACAGAACGTTCAACCATTATCTCGGTTAGTTTCTTAAATTCAACTTACTATGGATTGTTATTATTATGCCCGGTAGTGTCGGCAAATTAGAATTAGTTGGATTGTGTTTCAAGGGTTCTTGCTTTAAATATCGCCGAGGAGAAACAAACACATGGAGCACACCCATTCACAAAGTGGTGTTGCCAAAAGAATAGTATTCAAAACAAGTAAATAAATTACCATTTTTACTAAAACAAAGAAACAGTACAGCGTACAATGAAAAGCTGGAATCAGCTTATGTCAGAGCTCACTACGTAACCAAAAAGAAAGAAAGACACAAGAGAATAAGATAAAGCCAAGGAAGTGGATCAGAGGAGAGGTTGGCTACTGCTCCAATACCTTGTTCTTCCTCAATGCTTTTACATGCCCATAACTCAGGCAGCAAAAGGAACCTAACTTGAGCCTGACACCACTGAAGGAAAGGTGCAGGGAGCTAGAAGTTGAGGGGCTTTCTCCAAATATTTGCCTGCAACAAGGCAAAGGCGCTGATGGCGGAGAATCTTTCTTCTGACACACAAAAATTCTGGCATGAACAGAACTTGCTTCGGATTTTGACTAAAAGAGGGAGAGACACCCTTTCCCCTCGGTCGAAATGGAGTATTCTCTTGAACTTATGCTTCCTGTGCTCATACCTCACTACTCTAAGTCTCAAGAGGACATGGCGCCTCTGAGGTGGAGAGAGTTTCTTCTCCCCAACCCTCGCCTCAAACATGTTATGCTAAGGGGGGATAGCACTGGATATGGGAGTTGTGATTTGGGAGGAAACTGAAGAATTGGTTCGTAAGTGAAGCAACTTCCTCTCCTATTTATTTAAAGAGATAAGGTGGTGGCATTTAATTCACGCAGCGTCCCAAGGAACGCTACAGACAAGATGGCTCTGGCTCAATCTCCAACGCTACCTGCAACCATGGGATTAAAGGAGTCTCGGGAAGTTCCACCTCGAGCATTGGGACGCCAAAAAGTACTGCGTGACCAAAAACTACATAAATACCCTTTAAGTTGTGGGCCTAGTGAATTCGCAGCCCAGGTCCGTTCTGCATGGGGGCCCAGGGACAATGGCCCACGCCGAGGAATAGCCGTTGCCGAGGACAACCTCCTGCTCGGCACCTCGCGAAATACCTGAGGAAAAGGAGAAACTGAACTACAGCCTTCGGACTCAAGCCTATGGGGAAACCAACTACCTAGATGATAAAATTAAGATTTGGACAGAACCAAGGCGTTGCGAAGTCCTCGGACTCAAACCTATTGGGACGCCCACTACTCGGACGGGGAAAGCCCTCGGATCAAATACTGTAAAATGTTAAGGCCGATAAAAGTGTTAGGAGGATGGCGAGACGCCCCACTATTTGGTAGCCTATGGGGACTGTTCATTCTTGCGAGGGGTATGTCTTCGGATGATTATCTCCTACACCGCATAGAGCATCCAATTCTAATATCGGCATCGTTTCGGGTAAGTATCGTTATTCACAGATAGGCATTGCTGTGTCAAATAATTCTATTAAAGTTATGGTGACATCTTTTTATTAGCAAGTATTTTGGCCTTAGTTGTCATTGGTTCAAATGCTGTATTATTGGGCCGAGCAGCGTTTGTAAACTTGTAAAAACATAGAAATAGAACATGCGAAGTAAACTAACAACAATTTTTATTAATATGAAAAATTATTACAACGTACAAAGAGGGGCTTAAACAAGCCTATACAAAAGGTAAACTGCCGAAGCAACAATAATATTCGCAATACAGATAAGTAAACAGTCAGGTGCCTTTTAAACTCGTCTTCAAAGTCTCTCCAATCTCTGCCTCAGTATTGCTCATATTGAGAGAAGGACTTCCTTTAGAAAAAGTTGAAGGAGAAGGAAGAAGAAAATGAAGGACAAGGAAGAAGAAGAAGATGGAGGAGATGAATGAGGAAGATGGAGGAGATGAATGAAGAAGATGGAGGATATGAGGAAGATGGAGGAGATGAATGAGGAAGATGGAGGACATGAGTAAAAGAAGGAGGAGAAGAAGAGGGAAAAGGTGAGAAGGAAGAAAGAGAGGCAAAAGGAGGCGCCAGTGAACGAAGAGAGGAAGAAGCAGGGGCACTTAGTCCCTACCCCAGTCCTGACTCCTAACACACTGGCGCCATATTAGATATGCTCATGAGAGAGCGGTTAGTACTGATGATGTGTGTCCTCGGCTCAGTCACGCCAAAAATGTGACGTGACGAGTTCCTGCTTCGGATTTTGACTGAAAGAAAGGCGAGACAAATCTTAAGTCTCCGCCATCCTTGCCCTGATCGAGCCATTTCGAACTTCGTTAGAACATGGTGTTTCTGGGAGGGGAATAGTTTTTTCATTGCTTGTTACTACGGTGAATGTGTTTCAGGTTAAGGTATAACCGGAGAATAAGAGTAAACTCCGGAAGGAATCTAAGGGTTTCAAATTTTGGTGGGAGTAAAGGGACTCGTTTGTGAGAGAAACCACTCCTGTTTCTTCTCTTTATATAGGGGACGAAGAAAAGAGTGCTTAATGAGTTCAGATCTCCAAGGGAATTTGCCAACGTAAATACGTCCGTTTCATTCCCCCACGCCATCAAAAACCGTTGAACCTGGGAGGTCTCGTAAAGGGAAGATATTAAATATGCGCTGCAGATAACCAAACGGCATAAACGCATCGTACGTAAATCAAGGGGAATATCTTGTAGACCGATACATTCCCTGGGCAGGTGAAGAGTCGCCAGCGTCAGTCAAGGGCTGAATTAAATGAGCTGTAATAAAGGCTCGGTATCATCAAAACCCCCCTCCCCAACCAGGAAGTCGGACAGCAGGGTTTTGAGGGGCTATTGTGGGGCCCAACAATTTATGGGCCGAGCCCATTTATTCATGGGGAGCCCTAAGGCCCAAGCCGAAAAGGGCTACAATCCAAATTCAATAACATAAAAGCCCAAAATGGCCCAGAGATGTTGCCGAGGACAGTTCAGTCCTCGGCAGACCCTAAATTCCACCGAGAAGAAGGGTAAAAATGGAATAGGAACAAGCCTGAAAGAAAATCCAAAATATCTAGGAAAAGCTGCCCTTCCCATGCAAGGCTCTGACCTAACAGAGTTGTATTTGTCAGCTTTATCAACCATTCCCAATGACTTTGGGTTTGGATTGATGGGACAAGTATCAGTCTTGAAAATGTCGACCCTACACGTGGACGAAGGAAAGCGAACGCAGGCTAGTATAAAAGAAAATTAAGTAATATGGAAGGAGGGGGGCTGGGAAGACTGGCCAAAAAGGAAGGGCTTCCAGTCCGCCTCCAGGAGAAAGACTCCAAGTGTGAAGGCACTTTAATCACATATGGACACCACAAAACCCACCGCTGGATGACCAAGGCCTAGCCTTTCGAACTCACTCTCTACAAATGATATTGTATGGGCTCATTCACGCGCGAACCCAACACTATTGCGGTTCGTCGCGGGACGTGATCCTACAGGTACGTTACACAGTAAAATATATCAAAAATAAATATTATTATTAAAAAATTTCAACCAAAATTTTTTTCCTGCATATAATGGATTTCAGTGTTCCTCTCTACAAATTCAAGCAACCGATAAATTTAATAGTTTACTTTCATCTTTTTCATTTTGCGTTATTATTTTGTGCATATGGAAGATAATGATACATCATCACAGCAATATATGTATTAATTGGAACTGTGGTGATTTATGATTCTGTCATACTCAGAAAACGATACATGACCACATTTTCTAATGGAGTCTCCCTCAAAAATGAGATATGTTCCCTCTCTCTCTCTCTCTCTCTCTCTCTCTCTCATACAATTATTCATGTCAAGTCACAACATTCAATGCTCAACTGAAATGAAATGAAGAATTGGCCCTGTAGCCCGCTAATTGCAACAACTCTTACATGAACCCTAGGGGATCATTGCTAATGTTATTTTACTTAATAAAAGAATGATTAGTGTCACCCTCATCCTGGCTGGCGAAAAGAGTTAATATAGAAGAGTCACACGTCAATCTTTTAGTCATTACTCTGAGGAATACAAGGATATCAAATTATATACTACTACATATACCCCCTATTGAGATGGTAGGATTATTGGCTTAAAGAATGACATAGACTTGAATGTTTTCATTTCAAACCACAAATTATTAATTTATGCGGTATTCTGAAAGTCTTATCCACAAGAGGGGAAATAATATAGCCAAAGACTGGAACAGTAAGACGCCACTTCCACAATAAAAATTGGGTTTTAAAAGATATCGTTCCCTTAATTGTGGCTACACTATTTTTGCATCGAAGTGGTCAAACTTCATTAAAATTTTTGTTAAATTATATAATTCTCATATAATTTATAGTGATTTCAAATTAAACCTTAAATTTTAAAAAGTTTTAGTTAAACTCGTGAACATTTTAAATCTTTTGAATATACAACATAAATGAGTTACTATTAATTAAAAATAATAGAAATTTTCAAAAATTGTTACTAAACTCGTTAAATTGTTTTTGTAAGAACCAAGTACAAGAACTCTGGGCCTTAGATCCCTTGGGCTCACAATTTATTTGTAGTGGGTTTAAGGATTTCCTACAATGAGTCGTTCTCGGCAGAGAGACTCAAAGCAGCACTCAGTTGAAATGCTCTCTCCTTGACTATTTTCTCTCCATTTTTCTGAACCCCTTCTTCTCCCAACTTTCCTCTATTTATAGCCAAGGTTAGTGGGGAGACCATGATTATATTCATCGTTAGTGCTATTGAAGGTCCAGTATTATCTGGTTAAAGTGGTTGTTTTAGGTGAAAGGGCGGTGCAGCATTTATGATCTTGGAACTTGGCTCCATTTTCACCGATTGTGTTCGGCAACACACGTTCCCGTGCATATCATGACCTTCCCGGGTATTGACTCATGCGCTCTACCGGGAAATATTAACCGGTCAACCCCGGGAGCTTAATAACCAAAACTTGTTTTTGGCCCTAAGGCAGTTTTAAGAAGGGCATAAGGTAACTGGAACTATCTGCTGGGCCTGCGCCCAAAGCTGGTATGGGCTTGGGCCCGGGGCCTAGATGGGTCTGGGCCCCAGGCCTGTATGGGCTTTGGGAGCTCGGTGCCGTACAATAGCCCCCCCTTGATTCATACGCGGTCGCCGAGGAGAATCAAGGAGCTGCCTGGGCCTCTTGTCCTCGGGAATCTTTTAGTCTGGGACTTCTGGCTGTCACTTCTCATTAATAGCCATCTCAAAAGACGCGCCGTTTCGCGGCGCCAGGCGCAGTCGTCATTATTGCCTGACGGTTCGTGAACCGAAGCGGCGCGCAAGTCGGTTACGCTTGGCATTTGCTGGGTCGCTCGTTCGCTGTGCCCATTTATTGTTTGATCAAGCGTTTCTTCTTTCCCCACTTCTTCTGGCTCTATAAATAGTTCTTCTCCAAACGTCACTCCATTTTTCCTTCGCCTCTGATCTTTAGTGCCTACTCTCTGCCGACCACATTTCTGTGTGCTTGCTTGCTCAGCGTTCTTTTCCTCCTTAGAACCCAACGTAAGTCTCTCTTTCCCTTCCTGTTCCTTCAGCTTTGTTTCTTTGATTTTATTCTTGTAGTTTTAGGCTTTATAGATGGGTTATTCTTACCTTCTAGATACCCCGGCTGCTTTGGCCACCTTTAGGAGTAAATTTAGTATCCCCAGTGACGTGGACGTGGCTTACTGCCATGAGAGTGATATGGAACTCCACCGAGGGCAGGGTACAGCCTTCTTTCCTTTGATGTCCATCTTAGAAGGTGGGGTTAGGTTCCCGGTAGATCCCCTCCTGATAAGCACACTCACCTACTATGGGCTGTACCCCGACCAGCTCCCCCCCAATTTTTACCGGGTAGTTAGTTGTGTCGGCCAGTTGAACCATACCTTTAACTTACAACTAGACCACCACGATATTAACCAAATGTACAGCCTCTGTGGGAGCAAATCCACAAATTACTACTTAAAGACAAGGGATGCTCGGGTACGGCTGATATCGTGCTTACCCGATTCGAACAGGAACTCCGCCGGGGAGTTTGTCAGGGTGCGCGGCAATTGGTTTGCCGGGGAGATCCCTTGCCCCCTCACACGGCGTGAAGTGGGTTCGTACCTTCCCCTTCTTATAGTTGTTTGAGTAAGAAAATCTTTTATTGTTAAAAGCTAACGCGTTATCTGTTCTTTTGCAGACGGCAAAGTGTTTGCTCAGGACCTCAGAGCCGTCCACGTCAGGGACCTAAACTTCGTCCTTCGTTCCGAGATCTACGTGCACTGGGACGGGCAACTCCGGGCCTCACACCTGATCCTCGGCGTGGAACCGGTTTACTCTACTTGGCAACCTTTCAAGCAGGCGTTGATAGTTGACAGCCCCCTGCTCTCGTACATAGACGTCCGGTACGTGAACTTCTTGCCGCCGAAGCTTACAACTGGGGAAGCGAGGGAATTTGGTAGGCGGTTCACTGCCGCGGACGAACTAGTTCCCCTTCGAGACGATTCCGCGGAGCAGGTATCCCGGCGCCTTAGAGAGAGAGCCCACGAGGCTATACAACAAGGGGACCAAGCCCAAGAGCAGCCCCATCCCGAGGATCCACCCGCCGAGCATCAACAGCAAGTGACAGACGCGGCTAACCTGCTAACTGAAGCGATCCAGCCTGGTGCAAGAATGGTGGCAAGGCGAGTAATGACCCTAGACAGGTTCGTGCCTGGTGCCCGGCCGACCAACCAGCCCCCGCCTACCCAGGGTCGGGGTCCAGTTTCTCAACCTCCTCCCCCCTCGCAGTCCGGACGTGCCCGAAAAAAACAGAAAGTAACCGAGCAACATTCCACGGCCCCGGGGGACGCCGCTGTCCGGACTCCTCCCCGACCAACAGGGGGGATTGTCATCCGCGAGCCGCAGACCGAAGCCGGCACGGGGGGCGCATCCTCCTCCCAAGTGGCTCCAGCGTGGGAGCCAAAGTTCCTTCTGGACGGCAAACCATTGCCATCAACGGCCTCTGTTCGGATATGGGATAAGGGCGAGGGCGGCCGCATTGCCCAAACCTTGGCCGGAGCTCTCCAGCTTCCCGAGGACGTGCACGCCTTTGAGGATGGGTCCGAGGAGTCCGTGGGGCGCCGGTTAGAGTGGCACGCCATTGCGGTAATTCTTTTGTCTATTTGCTCCATGTAGATTTCCTTTTGTCACTTTGCTAACCTTCGCGCTTGCTAGGCCGCTCAACTGGCTCACATCGTGGCTGCCCGGGCACGGGAGCTTGATGAGAAAAATGAGCGCGAGAAGGTGGCGCGGGAGGCAGCAGTAAAAACGGCTAAGGAAAAGGCCAAGATTGCTGAATCTGCCGAGAAGAAGGCTGCTGCCGCGGAGAAGTTCCGAGCATCGGCCGAACAGAGGTGTACTGACCTCCTGGCCAGGCAAAATGAGACGGAACTTAAACTGGCCGAAGCCCTCAGCCTCAACACTTCTAATGCCGAGGAGATAGCTGATCTCAGGGCGGGCTTGGCGGCCGCGGAGTAGAAGTGGTACGACGTAGGCTTCGCCAACGCCGAGAACTCCGCAGAGCCGGTGGTGGCTCGGGCTCGGCATATGGGTTTCGAGGCCGGGTGGTTTGCTGCTCTTCAAGCAATGGGAGTTCCTGAAGACTCGCCGCTGAGAGACCCTGGCCAGATTCCATTTCCGAGTCCTGTACCTGCCGTCCAGAACGCCCCGGCTGCTCTAGACGAGGAGGAGACGGCCAGTATGAGGGAGTTGGTTGAGCAAATCGACTCTCATGCCGAGCCCGAGGAACTGGAGGCTACGAGCACACCTACCGTGCAGGAACTTCTTGACGAGGCCCAGCCTTTCTCCCTGATCGTCCAACAGGAAGTGCCGCCACCAACTCAACCCCCTAGTTGATTTTATTTTAGCTTATTTTTATTTCGTTTTTATTTGCCTATGTCACCGGGATGTGGTGATTGAACCGTTGTTTAATTTATTGGTTTTATTTGCCCATGTCACCGGGATGTGGTGATGGAACAATTGCTTTTACTCGTTTAATTGGAAGTCCGTTTTCTTTTCCTGTTTCAATTTTGTTGAATGAAATTATACCCGTTTGTGTTTTGCTCGAATTATACCAGTGCTATGGTCGCTTAACAGAATGTACCCCAGAGAACCTGTTGTGCGGAGCTGTGAGTAGTTTTGAGAGCGCTATTTGGATTTAGTTTTTGTAAAAAGGGTTAGGTTTTTATCAGGTTTTGGGTTAACCGAGAATTGAGTTTTCGTCCTTCGAGCATTTGTTTGCAAAGTTTCCGTTTGTCCGGATATTTGATTTTAACTGTGAATCATGTTTTTGCCCTCATAGATTTAATTGCAGGGTTCACACATGCTCGGTGTTTTTGACCGAGCCGAGGGTCAGGTTCCTGCCCTTAAGATTTTGTTTGTAAGGTTTTCACCTGCTCGGCGATATTGATCGAGCCGAGAGTCAGGTTTCTGTCCTTAGGGTTTTGTTTGTAAGGTTTTCACCTGCTCGGCGATATTGATCGAGCCGAGGGTCAGGTTTCTGTCCTTGAGATTTTGTTTGTAAGGTTTTCACCTGCTCGGCGATATTGATCGAGCCGAGGGTCAGGTTTCTGTCCTTAGGATTTTGTTTGTAAGGTTTTCACCTGCTCGGCGATATTGATCGAGCCGAGAGTCAGGTTTCTGTCCTTAGGGTTTTGTTTGTAAGGTTTTCACCTGCTCGGTGATATTGATCGAGCCGAGAGTCAGGTTTCTGTCCTTAGGATTTTGTTTGTAAGGTTTTCACCTGCTCGGCGATATTGATCGAGCCGAGAGTCAGGTTTCTGTCCTTAGGGTTTTGTTTGTAAGGTTTTCACCTGCTCGGCGATATTGATCGAGCCGAGAGTCAGGTTTCTGTCCTTAGGGTTTTGTTTGTAAGGTTTTCACCTGCTCGGCGATATTGATCGAGCCGAGGGTCAGGTTTCTGTCCTTAGGTTCTGCTGGCGATTCTCTTGGTGTGCGGCTACAGGGTTAAAAACAGCAAAGACAAAAAAGTTCATCATACTCTTAATCTTCATAGAATACAAGTTTCGGCTTACATCGATGGTTACGCGTAGAACTTCTTCAGGTTGTTGGCGTTCCATGGTCGGGGGAGCGGCCTCTCGTCCAGGTCCTCCAAGTAGTAAGCCCCTGCCCCTGCGACGGCTGTGACTCTGTATGGTCCCTCCCAACTCTGAGCAAGCTTCCCTGCAGCCATGTCCCGCATGTTCCCTACTACCCTTCTTAACACCAATTCCCCGGTACTGAATTCCCTGGTCCTTACATTTCGGTTGTACCTTTGCGCTAGCTTCTGCTGATACTCGGCAAGACGTACGGTCGCAGCCTCCCTGCATTCTTCTAGCCAATCCAACTGCTCCATCATAAGGTCGGCGTTTTGTACAGGGTCAAACCCAACGACTCGCGCACTGCATAAGCTCACCTCGGTCGGTATCACTGCTTCTGCTCCGTATGCCAGAGAAAATGGGGTTTCCCCCGTGGATCTCCTGGGGGTCGTGCGGTAGGCCCACAAGACGCTGGGTAGTTCTTCTGCCCACCTTCCTTTCGCTCCATCCAACCTTCTCTTGAGCCCGTTCAAAATAGTCTTGTTTACTGCTTCAGCTTGGCCGTTGCTCTGGGGGTATGCCGGGGTTGAATACTTGTTCTTGATGCCGAGCTCGCTGCAAAAGGTCCGAAAAGCGTTGCTGTCGAACTGTAGCCCGTTGTCTGTCACTAGTGAATTCGGCACCCCAAACCTTGTAATTATGTTTTTCCACACAAACTTTTTCACGTCGGTATCCCGGATATTGGCCAAGGCTTCAGCTTCAGCCCACTTTGTGAAGTAATCCACGGCCACCAGTACAAAACGGCGGTTCCCCGTTGCTCGGGGGAATGGCCCGAGGATGTCAAGCCCCCATTGTGCAAATGGCCACGGGCTGCTGACAGGATTTAGATGTCCGGCAGGCTGATGGATCATTGGGGCGTGCCTTTGACATTGTTCGCAACTCCGAACGTATTCGGCGGCGTCCTTCTGCATCTGTGGCCACCAAAACCCCTGCGTCATTGTTCTGTGTGCTAAAGATCGTCCCCCGGCATGCCCGCCGCATACTCCTTCATGCAGCTCGGCTAGAAGCTCCTTAACTTTTTCAGGATGCAGGCACAAGAGGTAGGGGCCCGCGAAGGACCTTCTGTACAACTTTCGGTCCGAAGACAACCAGTACCTGGGAGCCATTCGTCGAATCTTATTGGCCTCGGCCTCATCCTCTGGAACTTTATCTTCGGAAAGAAAGTCTATGATCGGGTTCATCCAGCATGGTCCGGCCACCGCCACCTGCGCAACCTCTACTCCGGCCCGGTCGAGGGCAGTCTCCACACAGATGCTTGGTTCCCTTACAAGTTCAATCGTGATAAGCCTCGGGGTGTCCTCGGTAGCCGATGAGGCTAACGTGGCAAGAGAGTCAGCATGCTTGTTCTGCGACCGGGCCACCTGGGATATCTTTACCGTTCCAAACTGACCGATAATCTGCTTTGCCGTACTCAGATAAGCTTTCATTCGAGGATCCCGAGCCTCGAAGTCCCCAGTGATCTGATAAACGACCAGCCGAGAGTCTGAGTAGATTTCTACGTCCCTGGCGCCCAGATGCAATACTGCCCTTAGTCCGGCCAACAGGGCCTCATATTCGGCTTCATTGTTCGAGGCTTTGAACCCCAATCTGAAGGAATGTTCCAGTCGCATACCCTCAGGGGTGATTATGACAATACCAGCCCCGGCCCCCATAGCGTTTGATGCGCCGTCCACAAATAACCTCCACGGGCGAATCTCCGCACTACAGATTACCTGGCCTTCATTCTTAGGTGTGAATTCCGCGATGAAATCAGCGAGAATCTGCCCTTTCACCGAGCTTCTAGGTCGGTATCTTATGTCAAACGATCCCAACCGAGTCCCCCATTTAGCAATCCGTCCTGTGAAATCGGATCTCTTCAACAGTGATTGTAATGGATACTCGGTGAGGACGAACACTGTGTGTGCCTGGAAGTAGTGTGGTAACTTCCTCGTGGCGTGTACCAAGGCCAAAACCAACTTTTCAAGAGGCAGGTACCTTGTCTCGGCATCGACCAACGTCTTGCTTACGTAATACACCGGTATTTGCACTCCCCGATCCCTTAGTAATACAGCGCTTACGGCATGATTGGTGACTGCAAGGTACATAAACAGATCCTCCCCGGGCTCCGGGGCCGTCAACCTCGGCGCCTTTGCCAAATACTCCTTTAGTTCTCGAAAAGCTTCATCGCAGCTCTCGTCCCACTGAAACCCCTTCCACTTCTTCAGAAGTTGATAGAATGGCCGGCAGCGATCGGCAAACTTGGAGATGAACCGGTTCAGGGCGGCCAACATCCCGGTGAGCACCTGCACCTCCTTAGGGTTGCTCGGTGATTTTAGGAGATTGATTGCCTCTATTTGGTCGGGGTTAGCCTCTATTCCCCGAGTGGAGATTAGATAACCCAGGAACTTGCCAGCCCCCACTCCGAAAGTGCACTTTTCGGCATTGAGGCGCAGCCTGTGTCGCCGTAGTATCTCGAATACTCCCCGAAGGTCTTCAGTATGCAGCGACTCTTCTCTGCTCTTTACTACCATGTCGTCGATATAAACTTCAACCGTGCAACCAATTTTCTCCCGGAACATCCTTGTCATCATGCGCTGGTAGGTGGCCCCGGCATTCTTCAATCCAAACGGCATGACCTCGTAGTGATAGTTTGCGTTCGGGGATATAAATGCTGTCTTCTCTCGGTCCTCGGGTGCTAAGGCAATCTGGTGGTAGCCTTGGAAGGCGTCCAAGAAACTCATTCTCGGGTGCCCGTACGTGGCATCCACCAACTGATCAATCTTGGGCATCGGGAACGGATCCTTGGGACACGCTCTGTTTAAATCGGTGAAGTCCACGTAAACTCTCCATTTACCGCTCTTCTTCTTTACTACGACAGTGTTTGCTAGCCATCTCGGGAAGAATATTTCTTTTATGGCCCCGGCTTCCTTCAGCCGCTGGACCTTCAGGTTTACTGCATCGACGTGCTCCTTTGATGCTCTTCTCGGCTTCTGCTTTTTCGGAGGAAATGATGGGTCCACATTGAGTTTGTGAACAATGAACTCGGGGTCTACGCCGGGCACTTCATACGGGTTCCACGCGAAGACATCTATGTTCTGCAACAGGAACAACAACATCTCTACCCTTTCCCGGTCATTCATGCTTGTATCGATCTGGAAGTATTTGTCACTATCTGGGAGAATTCTTACCTTCAGCACCTCCTCGGCAACGTCCGCCCCCTTTTCCTGGGGTATCTGTAATTGCTATGCAGTCTCTTTCTCGGCGTGCTCAGCTTGGCCGAGCTGTTCCTTTTCCCACTGGACCGCGGCTATGAGGCATTGCTTCGCCACCTGCTGATTCTCCCTTACCTCTACAACTCCGTACTCAGTGGGGAACTTTACTTTCACATGAAGGGTGGACGGAACAGCCCCCATGGCGTGAATCCACGGCCTCCCCAGGATTGCGGTGTAAGGTGCGAACGATCGGACTACTATGAACGTAACTACAACTTCCTTGCCCTCCATGTCCACTGAGAGTGAGATTTGCCCCTCGGGAATCACAATTCTCCCGTCAAACGAGACCAATGGCGTGTTATACTTCGCCAAATCCTGGGTTCTTAACCTGAGCCCTTCGAAGAGGTCCGGGTACATGACGTCAGCCCCGCTACCCTGATCAATCATCACCCTCTTCACCAGGAATCCGCCTATCCGGGCCGTCACCACCAAAGCGTCGTCGTGAGGTTGGATGGTTCCTTCGAAATCATCTTCTCCGAACGAGATGTCTAGCCGTCCAGCCCTCTTTTGCTTCTTGGATGATTCTCCCTCCGCGCAAGCCACTGTCATCACCATCCTCGCCGCTGTTGCCCCCCTCGGTGCTGCATGAATGACGTTGATTACTCCCCGGGGTGGTGGAAGGGGATTCCTTCTTTGTGGGGCGCCCTGCTCGGTCTCCCGGTCAGTGGAATCTGCTACAAACTCCTTCAGGTGCCCTGCCTTCACTAACTGCCCGAGATGATCTTTCAATACCCTACACTGCTCGGTGGTGTGCCCCTTGTCTCTGTGATAAGTGCAGTATAGGCTTTGGTTCCTCCGAGATGGGTCGCCCCCCATTTTGTTCGGCCATCTGAAGAATGGCTCGTTCCTTATCCGTTCCAGTATCTTGTGCACGGGCTCTTTAAACAACACATTAACCCCTTCGACTTGCACCTCTGGTTCCTGCATTCTGAAGTCCCTTTTCGGCTTTGGCGGCAAGATGCTTTGCCGAGATCTCCCCGAAAAAGGGGCTTTCCCCCTGCTTTGCAGCCGGTCATCCTCCAGGCGTTTGTACTCCTCTATGCGTCTCATCAGTTGCCTCATGTTCTCCGGGGGTCTTCTTGTCAACGACTCCCGTAGTTCAGAATCCTCGGGGAGCCCCATCCTGAAGGTACTAGCCGCAATTTTCTCGTTTCCCCCACCAATCTCATTGTAGAGTTCCCAGTATCGGCTAGCATAACTCCGAAGGGTTTCCCCGACCCTCATTTTCATGGAAAGCAACGCGTCGACCGGTTGTTGCACTCGGCTGCATGTTACGAACCTGCTGCCGAACTCCTGAATCAGCTCGGCGAAGCTGTGTATAGAACCTTTCCGCAACCCATTGAACCACCTCAGTGCAGTAGAGCCGAGACTAGAGGGGAATACTTTACACATCAATGCGTCGTTGTGCGCATGCAACGACATCATGTGGATGTAATGACTGACATGCTCCACGGGGTCTGTCCTCCCCTCATAGGAATTGAATGGTGGGCGCGTGAATCTGCTCGGCATGGGTGCCCGTTCAATCTCATCAGAGAATGGAGACCGGGCCGCCATCCGCAAGGCCCTGCTCATGGCGTCCATCGCGGCGTTGTGGTGCTGCCGCTCCTCTGGCGACTCTGACCCTTGGTTATCATATCCATGCGACCGGGAACGGTCCCGTCTACGACGAATATCCCGGGAATGACGACGTGACTCTTGAGAACGGGATCGGTCTCGGTGTTGTTGTGTAACAGATCGGCTGGAACCTTCCTCGCCACGGTTCCTCCTGGGTTGGGGGTTGCGGTTCCTTTCGTGGCGCCGACCCCTTGCTTCCAGCTCCAAGTCCATTACCAATCTGCGCAACCGCTCCAGCTCCCGGTCTCTATCATCAGGTTGCCGATGTGCTGAGACGTTTGAAATCGTCCGGTGCGTTTGGTCCGATCCTTCTCCCAATCCGGACCTTTCCTCCCCTCTTGAATGCTCTCTATCCTCCAGCCGCTTCTGCCTTCTCTCCCTCCACGTCGATCCCCGAGAAGATCCTGCGGAATTGCTCGGAACGTGCCCTCTTGAATGCTCCTCAGACATCTTCTTTGCTTGAGTCTCACTCGAACCACAGCTTCGTAGGATGGCCCCACGGTGGGCGCCAATTGTAAGAACCAAGTACAAGAACTCTGGGCCTTAGATCCCTTGGGCTCACAATTTATTTGTAGTGGGTTTAAGGATTTCCTACAATGGGTCGTTCTCGGCAGAGAGACTCAAAGCAGCACTCAGTTGAAATGCTCTCTCCTTGACTATTTTCTCTCCATTTTTCTGAACCCCTTCTTCTCCCAACTTTCCTCTATTTATAGCCAAGGTTAGTGGGGAGACCATGATTATATTCATCGTTAGTGCTATTGAAGGTCCAGTATTATCTGGTTAAAGTGGTTGTTTTAGGTGAAAGGGCGGTGCAGCATTTATGATCTTGGAACTTGGCTCCATTTTCACCGATTGTGTTCGGCAACACACATTCCCGTGCATATCATGACCTTCCCGGGTATTGACTCATGCGCTCTACCGGGAAATATTAACCGGTCAACCCCGGGAGCTTAATAACCAAAACTTGTTTTTGGCCCTAAGGCAGTTTTAAGAAGGGCATAAGGTAACTGGAACTATCTGCTGGGCCTGCGCCCAAAGCTGGTATGGGCTTGGGCCCGGGGCCTAGATGGGTCTGGGCCCCAGGCCTGTATGGGCTTTGGGAGCTCGGTGCCGTACAGTTTTTATTTTATTTTATTTTTTAAAGCATCCCACATGAAAGTATAAGGACTTTGGTATAGTATCTCAGGCATTTAGTTATTGTCATCAAAATATATACAATTTAATTTTATATAAGCTCAAGTCATTATCAATTCATACTATATCATATATAATACAGTAATAATTGTCAAGTGCCTTGTAATTCTTTTTTTCTTTTCTTTTTTTGAGAAGAAAAATTAAGCTTTCATTAATAAAAATCAGCTGCAAGTACATTATTAAGTTGTGGTGGAACATCCTCCATCCACACTATCAAACCGCTAACATGTCTTGCATGTCTAGCAAGGTTATGAGCTACGGAGTTCCTTTGCTGACGAACATGAGAAATCTAACTCTTTGAAAGGCCTCTAAAAGAATTTTGTAATTCAATTGGCACCTCCCAATCTTTTCAACATAGATGTTCAAGGTTCAAATTCCTCATCCCCATTGTAACTATACATTCTCTTTTAAAAAAAAAATTAGTAAAAATTATATCAAACATATTGTGGTTGTATCTAGTAGATGTTCTATCCCCTTTTGTTTTTATACACTAAAAATTTTTTAAAACTTTATGATGGAAATTAAGAGTTTTAAAAAAAATACTACCCTAATTAAAATTCTAATAACAAGAGTTTTTAGAAATTTCCTATATAATTTTATATTATTTTAATGATCTCATAAGAAGCATTCTAAATTGTCAAAACTACACTTCTGCTCAAAACCTCTAGATTTTGAATTTTTTGGAGTTGTTTTTCACTACAAACTTTTATCCAGACGATCAAAAGAGTAAACATGAGCTCAAATACTCTAAGATAGAGGGATGGAATGGAAAATTAGATTTCAAACCATTTTTCACTATAAAATTAAAAGGAAATCATCATCATATTAGAATTCGGAAAATTAGTGAGAAGGAGAACGACCTAGCATAGAGAATTTAGGTTATTTTTATGCAACACTACTCTCAATAATGAGCACGACCAAAGGCTGAGAGAATCTGAATTTCTACCTTCTAATCATCTTTTTCACATCGCACACAAGCTTCCATTCTTGATCTAGACCCGTCGTACTTGCTCACACATTAACCAAATCAACGTCCTTAAGATCAATCCCTTAGGTTCCCTAGTCACTAACTTGCAATGCAATGAAGCCAAGCTGTAGTTTCGTAATAGGACTCAACTTCCACAAAGTTCATGTATATCACTAGAGTTGCTAATGGTTTGATATTAGTGAAAATAAATCATTATTGATGATTCAACACATTTACAACATTTTTTTGCCAAACAATTTAGGTTTTTCTTTTCTTTTCTCTCTCTTTTTTTTTTTTTTTGGTTTTGTGGTGAGAAAAAACCCAAAATCTTATGATATATATAAGGCTCTCCTTTATTTGTGGTGGGGGGAGGGGGGGGGGGGGAAGTTGGTAATGGGAACCCTAGGCCAAGACCTTGAGCCGAAATCAAAGTGATGTATACTTTTCACACATCGTAGCACATGCATGCCACATCATCGGTTTCAATGTGAATGAATTTAGATTATAGGAGAATTATCTGCAGCAGTTGAATAGAACATCCCTCTTACAGAATTAGTGGCAGTTCTAAAAATTTATTTCTAGAATAGTCGTTAAGAAACTTAAAGTATACAAATATAATTAATTGAGAACATCAATATATTAACATCATTAAATAAAACACATAAATACATAAAATTTTATAATTTCTTTCTACTAACAAAATGAAAAGGCAAAAGGGAACTGATGAAAAAATAAAATAAGAATTGAGAAGGTTGAGATGATAGTAATAAAGTGAGAGAGAATTTAGAAATGATGATAGAGAAGATAAAAAATGGATAGAGAGTGACAGAGAGAGCAACAGAAGATCACTGTTGCAATTGTGCCAAGCCTCCGAGAAGAGCATAGTTGATTGAGAAACTCGCTGCTACAATATCTCTCTTGGTACCAATTTTTTGGAAAAATGAAATTAGGGATTATGTTTATTGAATGGATTGAATGAGTTATGAATCTAAATGAGCTTAGGAATGGGTTGAAGGGTTTTATTTTTTGTTTTTGAATGAGCTTTTTGTTTAATATTTTTTTTATTTGTTGTTGTTTTGACCTAATATTATTTTGTTTAGTCTATTTTTGCTATCATTTGGGCTAATTTTATTTGGCACTTTATTTATTTATTTATTTTGTATAAGTGGTTAGGGATTATGTTTGGGGGGCCAAGATTATTTCTATTGAACCCAAATTCTTGGAATTCTCAAGTTAGAACATTTAATATTTAGGAAAGTTTTAATACTACTTTTATGGAAAAAAAAAAATGGATGTGAAAGAAGTTAGTTAATTTTTAATTTTCACATAAAAAATTTTAAAAATATTTCTTAAGTTAATACTGTTAAGGTTTTTTTTTTTTTTTTTTTTTTTCCTATCATAAATACTAGTAGTAGTTGGGATTATCAAAGGTAGGTCCTACTCGTTAACACAAAACTTAGTGGGACTTCAAGTCTTTCCTTGTCACTGTAGTTAAGATCCTCTATCACACGTGGTTGTTAAAATTTATGATCCTCACGAAGGTTAGCATAAAAAATTTGTGCGGATGTTAAAATTTTGTAGCTCACGATCCATTTTGTTGTGGGATAGTAAATGATTATGATAATATATTCTAACAACTTCTTCCTAGGAAAAAAAAATTTCTTTTGAGATTTAATTCATGCAATTAAAATTCCCAATGAAATAAGATTCATGTCCCCAATCCTGTTCTTTCTTTGCATTTGCTCAAAGAGTAATGCTATGAACTTAACAAAAAGTTTAAAAATTTTCACAACATTTCCAGATTAATATGTTATATCATTAAAAAAAATTAAATTGAAGATTCCTATAGTTTTTTTTTTTTTTTTTGTAAAGACTAATATATATAGTTGAGCCATGCATGTATGAATTGACATGTTAATTTAAGAATATTGTGAAATTGTTATGATTTTTTTTTTATTATGTCTCTAGCGTTACTCTTGCTCAAACTGTTTCCAATAGACGCAAGTCTAGCTCAGATTGAGAATCTTGAGTATCCGAGTGGAGGTCACTGACTCACTAACAGTCTTCTTGACTCGTAAGATGAATAAACCTACTAAACGAAAGTAGACATACTAGCATAGTGTTTAAGATATATAGAACTACAATTTCGGAGACAAAGCTGTCAAAGCATGATACCAAGGGGCATCAGAGTCACGGTGCTTCTCCACAAGAGTCCTGAAACGTACAAAAGGGAACCCAAATGGGGCTCCAGTCGGATCTAATGAGTTCGGACATGTTGTCACAAACAAAGATAGCCTAATAAAAATACAACCACAGTATCTCCCAACAGTCCTCGATGAAGTCCGTGTTTGGACGAATGAGGACTAGGACCACTCGAGAAATTAATGATGATGAGCAAGAGTTTGAGCAAAAGAGTTTTAAGTGCAAAAGATACACTCAACCACAGATGACGAGTTCGAAGCCTCGAACCTAAAGGCCTAGTGCAATGTTTAGGGACCGTAACCAACAATGTGGATTCATCAATTTCGTACTCTAAATCTTGGCCATGATAGAGGTAACCAGGTAATTATGTCCCCATAATCGTTCATGATGGCGATGTCGCTAAAATCAAGGAAAACATCACAATAAAAAGCTAATGGGATACATATTAGGAATAGGTATGAGAAAGATTCCCTTACTTTTAATTGATTTCTTCTATTATAAACTCAACTAACTTAGGTATCATAGTCATTAGGGCACCTATTAATATGACCTAAATATTAAAAACTGTCAAAAAAATCAAATTTTTTTTTTTTTTTTAAAGTTTCTCAAATTATTTGTTAAATCAATATCTTTAGGATATCAGTTAATTTTTTCAGTTAATAATATGATTAATTTACATATTATTACATAGAAAGATAGAAATAAGACCCGAGTACGTCCAATGAGAATAAAAGAGATGCTTGTCGCATTTATAAGAGACACGAATTGCACATGCGTACCACGAGATTGGCCCCATTAATTGTGAATAAATGTGTGTCATAGCTGGACTTAATTAGGATTGTCAAAGTAGTTAGGCACTCAGTTAATACAACATTTAATAAGTCATCAGTCTATCTTTAGTCTTTAGTCGGAGTAGTTGAGATGTTTGTTAATGGGGCTGCTAAAAATTAATACTAGTTCTTGCAAAACGTTTGTGGCTAAGTTGTTTGGGGATGTTTTGGAGATTCTATCGGAGTAGTTAATATAGTAAATAAAGTTATCATTCGACGTAAATGCTTTAGCAAATAAGTTTGGGGTTAATTATAGAAAAGTTTTGATACTACTTTTATGAAAAATGAAAAAAGTTGGGAAAATATTAATTTTTTTTTCTTTTCTCATAAAACATTTCTTTAAATAAATTGTTAATCATTTCCCTAAGGGCATCTATTAGCATTTTCCATTATATTATATTAATCACTCACTCTTATTTAATATAGAACTTTACTCATGCATGTGTACCCAACAATTTCCCCTCATATATGAGTCATTGCCTCTTTTTAAACCATGAAAAACTTCTACTAGCTTTCGCTTATTCTAAATAATTTATTTTGGATCAATTATTTAAAATCTAATATACCTTATTACATATTATGTGACATTAAGATCTAATCCTTCAATTAAAATATATATATATATATATATCTCTTAATAGATTAAGGAAAAAATAATGATTATAATATAAAAGATAAAAATGTTGATGTTTAATACTCCCTCCATCCCAATTTGTTTGTCCTGTTTGAAAAGTCAAATTTTTTTAAGAGAGTATCATTTATTGTTTTATCTGCCTTATAAAAATCAAAATGTATAAATTTACAAAACTACCCTTAAATAAATCTATCATCTTAAAAAAAAAAAAAAAAAAGATATTCTTAATGAGGCAACTGAAAAGGTGCCCCAATTACATTGGTTTTTTAAAATATTTGTTAGTTTTCTTTTCTAATAGTTTTGAAAATAAAGTAGGGATATAATAGGAATATTAGTAAACTAATAACTTTTATTTTTAGAAATAAGACAATATTTCGAGATATCCCAAAATGGAATAGATGACAAATAAACTGGGACGGAAGGAGTAATAAATAGTAAATCATGAAATTCAAAATATCAATCTACTTCTTTGTTGATTCTGTTTAGAAAAAATAATTAACTCAATCAAATATATGGTTGATTTTGTTTAGAAAATCCAAGTTTTTAGAGGAATATCATTTGATTCATTATCTTATAAATAAAGTAATAAAAATTTTCAAACTATCATCTTTAATATAAACTCTAATAAAAGAGAGATATTGATTTTTTAAATAAAGCATAAATAGTAAGGGAAAAAGTTTATTTATTAAATTTTCAAAAGAAAACTGCATTTTAGTATATTTTAAAATGGTATGAAAGACTAATAATTTATGACAGAAAGAAACAATTTATATAAATGTAATATTTGACCAAAACATATTGGAGATGGAAAACAACTTAAATATGCCAAATCCCATGGAATGGACCAAAGTTTTGAGTAAAACTAGGACTTGGGGAACAAAATTGATAACTTGCTAGGTGCCCCCAAGAAACTCGCCCTTGTGTTGTGGAAACTAAAACAAAATTACTCAAAATTTGGGAAACTTTTAAGATTAATGCTACAGGAATAAATTATTTTACAAATTATTGATATGACAAATTCTTATTGGTTTTCATCTAAGTCCATCATTAACATTACTTTTTTATTTACCAATAATCACTTACTATAGCAGCAATTTGTGACTTTAGTATTTTACAAATTTTAATACAAATTTTATTAAAAAATATATATATAATGCTGTAATAAAAATCTATTACTTTTTTCTTTTTCCATAAAAAGTTTTTAAAAATAATTACTAAAATAATGCACTGAAGACATTTGCTAACTTTATCCTTTATTAGATTGAGGTGATATATGTTGTTTTTGTTTTTATATATAATTCTATATCTACTCTTACCTTTCTTCTTTTTTTATTTTTTTTTATTTTATTAATTTTTTTTTTTGGCTCTATTTGAACAAAAAAAGTAAAAGTGAAGGGATGGAGCAGGTTCAAGTTTTATTTGAAAGAAAAATGCATGAATACTTAACCCCAAGAAACAGCACAATCGGCAAGAGATTATGTCTAAGGAAGCAAGGCTACTAATTAGAATCTCTGAGTCTCTCTTTCCTCATAGCTAGAACTCACTCACCAAAGAAAATTTTTGTAATTTAGTTAAGGGTCACATTTACGGGTGCTTTTTGGCAATTGTTAATAAACTATAATAGAAAACTTTTTATACTACTTTTATGAGAAATATAAAAATATGTCAATCAAATTAATTGTTTTATCATTTTTCTATAAAATATTTTAAAAAATGGTTCATAACTCAATGCCCCTAAGACATTTGTTAATATTTCCCTTTTCATTATTACACACTTCATAAAAAATTCTTAAAATCTTCTTGCACTAGCTCCTATTTATCGAGTGATCCCAGATCACTCTCTCTCAATCAAGTAAAGCATAAAACACATAATAGCGATTGCGTCATTCTCACAATCACAAACATACAACTATCTCACCAACTTGCCATTAATTAGTTCATTAGCATCAAGGACTGAAT
Source organism: Quercus robur (assembly GCF_932294415.1). Taxonomy (NCBI): domain Eukaryota; kingdom Viridiplantae; phylum Streptophyta; class Magnoliopsida; order Fagales; family Fagaceae; genus Quercus; species Quercus robur. The sequence goes on from NC_065537.1 coordinate 59,779,042, forward strand.
ACTTTTCCTGCGTCTGTTTTTTCCTGAAGAGCCAGTGAAAGAGTTAAGATATGAAGGGCCACACGTCAAAATCTTGCAGTTGTTAGGATTGACTTGCTTCATGTCTTCACTTTCTTTCAGTCTTTATGTGATAAGAAGAGAAATAGGACTTGAGTCTGTCCCATAAGACTTGCCACACATGATAGAAAATTAGTATTATTCAATGAATGTGCATCATAGGTGTGGCAAGTTAGTATTATTGAAGTAATTAGATACTTAACCCCATCTTTCCCCTCCTCCACTATATCTTTTTATTATTAATAATAAAAATAATAAAAAGAAGTAATTCACTACTCAAGTTAACGCATGCAAAATTTATTGTAAGGACAAGGTTTTTTTTTTGTTTTTTTTTTTATTTTTTAATAATACAATTTTAATAATAATGGAGAGTCAATTTGAACAATAATTCTCTTAATAAAAGAGAACAAATTGCACTACTAAGTTAATTGCACACCACTTGGCTATGATCGAGTCTCTCTTTGTTTACAGTAGTTAACGCATTTGTTTATGGGGTTTGTTAAAATTAATAGTCCTTGGTAAAAGTTAGAACCTAGGAAAACAGGATGAGAAAAATTATAAAACAAGTATGATAACTTATAGAAGTCATAAATGGATAATTTAGTCTTTTTTTTTTTGTCATAGATAATTTTTCTTTTTAATGTAATTACCTAAGAGATCCAACTTAGTGTAAAGTCCCTCTTTTGCTAAATCATCTCAAGATGTTCTAGGGTATGCTCAAACTTTGTTAGCGGGTCAAAAGGCGATACAAGGTTGATTAGAGGATCGACCTCCTTACCCTTATCTAGATGAGCCAAAGGAGCCAACGAGCTAGAAAGCAAAGGCTCAAGGACCAATGGGGGCAACCTAAGGGGTAGGAAGTGGATCATTGGCCTGAGGAATGAACTTGGTTAAGTCAACATTTTGATATTCTTGGACATAGAATAAAAAAGAGAGAATATAAAAAACAAGGAAATGATAAGAACATGATGTAAGGTATTCGTACATTTTTAGTGTTGTAATTCATGGTCCTTGATCTTTTGAGTAGGCTTAGGATTTAGTAAGTGTTGTAAAAAAAAAAAATGTTTAGACCCCAATTTAGTTTAATTAGCCAAGTTATTAATTAATCCAATTGAACTAGTCCAATTAATTATGTGTTGTGTGTAGTATAACTTGTCTCACTCTCCCTTAAAAGTTATCATAGCTTTTGAGTAGAGTTGTGGCGTGCTTTTGTATTAGAACTTATTTTCCTCTCCCTTGTGTGTCTGTTTGTTTCTTTAAAAATAAAAAAAAATAAATAAAAAAAAAATCTCAAATCTAAGGTATAGCGAAAAGTAAATTTAAACCCAAAGATTTAGTCAATGGAGAAAATTCTAACGAGATATTACTTTGAATAAGCATGATTAACATGTTTGGATGTTAGTATGATTGAATTGATTTTCCATATGGAATAAGCGTTATATATATATGCCTGTGGAATTTATAATGTTGACTACTTGATTTGATTCTCATTTTTTAGATTAATGTTTACTAGCATGTTGTTATTACCTTTGTGATTTTTGTTATTATCTTGTAATGAGTTTTTTTAACTAGTATTTTAAATCCCATTTCCTACATCCAATGGCTTGATCAACATTCTCTTTCGAAAACATTTTTCGAATTAATTTCCAAAAACATTCTCATAAATTAAAACAAGTTTTACACGTTGTTTTCAAAATTAGTTTTCCAACTTGTTTTCAAAAACAAATTTTCAAATAAGTATGAGTTATAGACCATTTTCTGAAAATTCCTTTTTTTTTTTTTTTTTTCTCTCTAAAGTATCATTTCCATTAATTTTTTTTTTCATAATTTGGGTCCCTTTTGAAAATATCATCTCGAAGAGAAAAATTCATGCAATTTTTTAAATATCTAAGAGAATACTCTCTTCTTCAAATATTTGAATTATAATTTCCTTTTTCAAAAACCAATTTCCTTTTTAAAATTCAAGAGTGACACTTTTCAAAAACTTGTGAAGTTTTCCTTTTCAAAATATGTCTTCAAAAATCATTTTTTTTATGGTTTAACGAATTATATTTGATTATTTATATGAAATAAACATTAGTTTGATTAGTGTTAAGTCATTAATTAATTTATTTAATATATCAAATTAGCATTGATTTTATTAGTATTAAATAATTTATTGTTCCTTTTAGATGACAAATATCATTGGATCACCAAATATGACCAATGATTTTCACTTGTTGCTTGAAAAGAACTATTAGGATTAGAAATAAACAAAGAACAATCGGATTAAGATGTAAGACTATTAATATAAATTTTTTTTTTTAAATTATATACACACATAATGCATTTAAAGGGAAGGTGAAAGTGCCTTTTGAGAATTAAGAACTATAAATAATGTCCTGTTGTATAAAATCATTTCATGAACTCTAGTTAGCTTAACTGATAAAGTATTTTATTATCAAATAAGAGATCTGAGTTTGAATTAAGGGAATCAAATTCTGTACTGATGGCCGTTTTGATTTGGCTAAGGGAACAAAATATTTTGGTATCAATTGATGTGTACCATTTGGAGATTACCATATTATATCTCGTATTTATTTATGCAAGTGTGAATTTTTTAATTTTTATATTTATCAACGTAAAAATTAAAATCTACATATTTTATAAGCCTAAATATTAGTTTAAATACATTAGTCAATATATTAGCTTAAATAGTATGTTTTCTAACAATTTTTAATTTTTTTATTGTACCGGCCGAAACATCAAAAATATCATCAGTACAACTAATACAACCTGATATTTTTTGGGGTACATTTTAGAAGCGTATCGGTACCGGCTTAATGGCCGATATGGTATTGACTTCTCTAGTTTGAATCATGACTGCATCAAAAACTGATTGATATCTTAACCTAATAATAAAGAGCAATCATTATGTAGTAGATATCACAACATATATATATATATATATATATATAGTATCACATTGGTTCCAAAGAAAATATATAATCGCATAAGAAAGTGTACAATCACTAATGTATGGAAACTGAAAAGAACTAAATTAATAAACATATATATATATATATATATATTATATAATTTAATTTAATTGTTTTTGTACAAATTCTCACTTGAAGAAGAACAAGAACAAAGTTTTTTTATTTTTCAAAAGTAGTGGCAATGTTCTTTTATTTATTTCTTTTGTATTTTTTCCTTTTAGATTAAAAATACTATTTTATTTTCCTTTTGTCCCCTTCTTTTTATTATTATTATTATTATATGTTTGGAATCATGAAAGACATTGATAAAATATAAAATATATTCTTTCTTTTCCTTTTTCTTTTTCTTTTTTTTTCTTAAAAAAAAAAAAAAAAAAAAAAAAACCTTGATCCACATAAAGGATCGATAATAATCAATTGGTACGTTACACAGTAAAAAATATCAAAAACAAATATTATTAAACAAAAACTAAATTTTATTATTAAAAATTTTCAACCAAAATTTTTTTCCTGCATATAATGGATTTCAGTGTCCATCTTCAAGCAACTGATAAATTTAATAGTTTACTTTCATCTTTTTCATTTTGCGTTATCATTCTTTGCATATGGAAGATAATGATACATCATCACATCAATATATATATTAACTGGAACTGTGGTGATTTATAATTCTGTCATACTCAGAAAACGATACATGACCACATTTTCCAATGGAGTCTCCCTAAAAAATGAGATATGCTCTCTCTCACTCTCTCTCTCTCTCTCTCTCTCTCTCTCTCTCTCTCTCTCAATTATTCTCTCATAAAATGAGATCATTGCTAATGTCATTTTACTGAATACAAGAATAAAAAAAGAATGATTCGTGTCACCCTCATCCTGACTGGCGAAAAGAGTTAATATAAAAGGGTCACACATCAATCTTTTAGTCATTACTCTAGGAATACAAGGAAATCAAACCACATATACCCTCTAATGAGATGGTGGGATCATTGGCTTAAAGAATGACACAGACTCGAAGGTCTTCATACAAATCACAAATTATTAATTTATGCGGTTTTCTGAATGTCATATCCACAAGAGACGCCACTTCCACAATAAATAGCCAAAGGCTGGAACAGTAAGACGCCACTTCCACAATAAAAATTGGGTTTTAAAAGATATCCTTCTTTTTGCGTCAAAGTGGTTAAACTACATTATAATTCTATATAATTTATAGTGATTTCAAATTAAACCTTAAATTTTAAAAAGTTTTAGTTAAACTCGTGAACATTTTAAATCTTTTGAATATACAACATCACTGAGTTACTATTAATTAAAAATAATAGAAATTTTCAAAAATTGTAATTAAGCTCAAAATATATACAATCAAACCTTAAATCTTTTGAATATACAACATCACTCGTGAACATTTAGTTATTGTCATCAAAATATACAATTTAATTGTATATAAGCTCAAGTCATGATCAATTCATTCTATATCATATATTATACAGTAATAATTGTCAAGAGCCTTGTACATTTTTTTTTTTTAGAGGAAAAAAACTAAGCTTTCATTAATAAAAATCAGCCAAAATCAACTGCAAGTACATTATTAAGTTGTGATGGAATATTCTTCATCCACACTATCAAATCGCCAACATGTCTTGCATGTCTAACAAGGTTATGAGCTACAGAGTTCCTTTGCCGAGTCGAACATGAGAAAAACTAATGCTTTGAAAGGCCTCTAAAAGAGTTTTGTAATTCAACTAATACCTTCCAGTCTTTCAACATAGACGTCCAGGTTTCAAATTCCTCATCTCCATTGTAACTATACATTCTCTCATAAAAAAAAAAAAATATATATATATATATATATATAATAAAAATTATATCATACACATTGTGGTTGTATCTAGCTAGTAGATGTTCTCCCGTTTTATTTTTATACATTAAAAAAATTGTAAAACTTTATGACAGAAATGAAGAGTTTTAAGAAAATACTACCCTAATCAAAATTCTAATAACAAGAGCTTTTAGAAATTTCCTATATTATTTTAATGATCTTATATGAAGCACTGTAAATTGTCAAAACTACACTTCTGCTCAAAACCTCTAGATTTTGAATTTTTTGGAGTTGTTTTGAACGACAAACTTTTATCCAGACAATCAAGAGAGTAAACATGAGCTCAAATACTCTAAAAGACAGAGGGATGGAATGGAAAATTAGATTTTCAAATCTTTTTTCACTACAAAATTAAAAGGAAATCATCATATTAGCATTCAGAAAATTAGTGAGAAGGAGAATGACCTAGCATAGAGAATTCAGGTTATTTTTATGCAACACTACTCTCAATAATGAGCATGACCAAGGGCTGAGAGATTTTTTTTTTTTTTTTTTTTGAGAAGGAAGGGCTGAGAGAATTTGAATCTCTACATTCTAATCATCTTTTCCACATTACACACAGGCTTCCATTCTAGATCTAGATCCGTCGTACTTGCTCAGGCTTTAACCAAATCAACGTCCTTAAGATCAATCCCTTTGGTTACCTAGTCACTAACTTGCAATGAAACCAAGCTGTAGTTTCGTAATTGAACTCAACTCCCACAAAGTTCATGTATATCACTAGAGTTGCTAATGGTTCGATGTTAGTGAAAATAAATCATTATTGATGATTCAACACATTTACAACATTTTTTTGCCAAACAATTTAGGGTTTTAATTGGGTTGAGTTTCTATTGGTCTAATATTTTGGAGTTGGTAACATTTTTTTTTTTTTTTTTTTTTTTTTTTTTGTGGTGATAAAAAACCCAAAATCTTATGATATATATAAGGCTCTCCTTTATTTGTGGTGTGGGGGTGGGGGGGGGGGGTGTGGAGGGGAGGAGTTGGTAATGGGAACCTTAGGCCAAGACCTTGAGCCGGAATCGAAGAGATGTATACTTTTCACACATCGTAGCACATGCATGCCACACCATCGGTTTCAATGTGAATGAATTTAGATTATAGGAGAATTATCAACAGCAGTTGAACAAAACATCCCTCTTATGAATCAGTGGCAGCTCTAAAAATTTATTTCTAGGTTAGTCGTTAAGAAACTTAAAGTATAAAAAAATATAATTAATTGAGAACTTCAATATATTAACATCATTAAAAAAAAAAAAAAAAAAAACCCCACATAAATACATAAAATTTGATGAAAAATAAAATGAGAATTGAGAATGTTGAGATGATAGTAATAAAGTGAGAGAGAATTTAGAAATGATGATAGGGAAGATAAAAAAAAAATGGATAGAGAGGGACAGAAAGAGTAACGGATAATAACTGTTGCAATTGTGCCGAGCCTTCGAGAAGAGCATAGTTGATTGTGAAACTCACTACCATAGTATCTTTCTTGGTACCAATTTTTTGGAAAATTGAAATTATGGATTTTATTTTTTGAATGGATTGAATGAGTTATGAATTTGAATGAGCTTAGGAATGGATTGAAGGGTTTTATTTTTTGTTTTTGAATGAGCTTTTTGTTTAATATTTTGTTTATTTGTTGTTGTTTGACCTAATTTTATTGTTGTTTAGTCTATTTTTGCTATCATTTGGGCTAATCTTATTTGGTACTTTATTTATTTTGATTAAGTGGTTAAGGATTATGTTTGGGGGGCCAAGATTATTTCTATTAAACCCAAATTTCTTGAAATTCTTAAGTTTGGACATTTAACATTTAGGAAAATTTTAATACTACTTTTATCAGAAATATAAAAAAATAAAAAAGCCGCAAAAAAAGTTAGTTTCTTTTTGATAGGCCAAGAATGTATTGACCCCTTGTGATGAATTAACCAATTAATTAGCCAAGTTGATTAATTAATTAGATTAACATACAATTTGCGTGGCAGCACAAACAAATCACCAAATAACTAAATAAGCAACGGAAAAATAAATAGACACGGTGATTTGTTTACGAATGGGGAAAACCTACACGGCAAACACCCCACCGGGTGATTTTAAGGTCACCACTCCTAAGAATCCACTATTATCACAACAAGCGGTTACAAGTAAAAGAATCCCAGTACCTTATATCTACCTACATTTGAACCCTTATCCCAATACCCAATTGGACTTGTTCTGTAGTGACAATCTCTCATTTTAATGCACGGCTCCCAGTACATAACTAACCAATAGATGCGCGGATCCCAGTACGCGATTAATCACCAACTTGAGAAAGATGTTGGCCACAAAGTTCTTTAGTTTATCACACGATAAAGATCACGAAACTCCTTGGTTACAAAACTCTACGGTGTACAAACACAGCAGCTTCTTGAAGAGAAAGATGAACTAGGACATATGTCTCCGATTCACAATATGCTTGTGAAAAACCTTTGCATTAAGTTGCATCAGCTGCGACGACCCTTAAAACAATCCTTATATATGTTTAGGATTGTGAGAAAAGAAAGCCCAAACATCTATTCATGGATTGGAGTGAAATTTGATTTGGAAAACTGATTTTCATGAACCTTGACAGATACCTTATCTATCGAGTAGTTGTTGAGTTTTGTGCTGAAACAGCTTTTTAAGCCTCGATAGATACTAGCGGTCAAGCTTTAAAATCCAACACTTCTTCACTTAATTCTTGGACAGACTTGTATGACTTTAACACTTGAACTTGAAACCTTGTTCCTTGAAGTATTAAACACATCATAGATCTACCCAATTACAAGTAAAGTGCGTTTTGTCAAAGGATTAGCCAATTCTATATTGACATATGTTCTAACATGAATCACATATGTCCTAATGCTTTTTAATTTTCACATAAAAAATTTTAAAAATATTTCTTAAATTAATCCTCTTAAGGTATTTTTTATTTTTTCCCTATCATAAATACTAGTAGTTGGGATTATCAAAGGTAGGGTCCTACTCGTTAGCAAAAAACTTAATGGGACTTCAAGTCTTTCCTAGTCACAGTAGTTAAGATCCTCTATCACGTGGTTGTTAAAATTTATGATCCTCGCAAAGGTTAGCATCAAAAATTTGTGCGGATGTTAAAACTTTGTAGCTCACAATCCATGTTTGTTGTGGGATAGTAAATGATTATGATAATTTATTCTAACAACTTCTTCCTAGGAAAAAAAAATCTTATAAGATTTATTTCATGCTGAAATCTCAAAATTGTGTGAAAACACAAGAGCTTGTTTAGAGTCTTTAGACCCCCAATTAAAAATTACGGCTAGATTGCTTTTACTCTAACTTATCTAAGTGCGGAACAAGGGCAAATGAAGTGCAATAAACCGATAACTACTCTAGCTAATAAACATGAATAACAAACAATAAAAGTAAAGCACAAGAGTAAGAGAAGAGAGATGCAACCACAAAATAACACCAAGACGTGTTATCAAAGAGAAAATTGAAAAACTCAGCGAAAAACCTCTCCGCTGCCCTCCAAGTGGTAAATTAATCCACTAGAGAATAAAGTTGGAGAATACGAATAAGAAAAGACCCTCCAAGTCTAGTCTACCCAATGTACTTGAACCCTCCAACCTTCTGCTACCAATAGACTTCTTAGAGTCGTGTCTTCTCTAGCTTTTAGGATCCTGCAATACGCCCGATTGCATTCGCCAAGCCTCACCGGCTTCTTTTGGCAAATCCCCAAAGCTTCCCAAACTCCAAAATACTCTCTACTGAAAAGGTGTGGGTTGTGTTTAGGTACAAATCTCCTTTCGAGGTATGATAATAGGAGAGGAAAGGTGAAGAGGCTAGAATGATTTCTCACTAAGGATGAGTAGCTCTCTCTCTAAAAGATAGGTGTGTGTTGTTGAAAACTTATCTAGGGTTTTTCTCTCTGAATAACCTCATTTAATTTTGTGGATAATGAGGGTATATATAGTATGGGTGAAGGATAAGAAAGTCACACTTAAAAATCCTTCAAGCAAAGAGTTTCGCGGGTATCTCGCGAAAAGGCCTTACCCACAAGACACTCGCAAAATCCTCCAGGTTGGCATGACTCTTTAGCTTCCAACATGTGCTTCTCACGTCGCTCTTTCGCGGGTTAACTTCTCGCGAGCTTCTCGTGAAATCCACTTGTTCTTCAATTCATACTCGATTCTTCACCAACTTAATATTAAACTCAATACAATAAAATCCCACAAAATACAAGGAACAAAATTAAAGCAATAACAACACTTTTTGTCATGGAATAAAGCCTACATAAAATATAGTTGTAAATCACAAATTTACAGGTTGGACCAAGCCAAAGGATGCGCCAGCCAATTGGGATGATACTAAGGTCAAGGCGGCTAACTTCAACAACAAGGCATTGAATGTTTTATTCAGTGCGATCACAAATAAGGAGTTTAAGAAGATATCCTCTACTAAAACTGCCAAGGAAGCATGGACCATCCTCTATACAACTTATGAAGGAACTAAGGCTGTCAAGGATTTGAAACTTTAGAGGCTTACCACAAGCTTTGAAAAGATCAAGATGGAGAAGGATGAGTCGTTCGATGAGTTCTATGCTAAGCTCAAAGACATAGTGAACTCAGCCTTTAATCTTGGAAAAACCATTCTCGAACCCAAGATTATTAGAAAGGTGCTCAGATCTCTGCTTTAGAGATTTCGTGCCAAGATCACCGCAATTGAGGAATCAAAGGATATTAACAAAATTCCTTTGACAGAACTGGTTGGCAATCTACAGACCTATGAGTTGGGTTTGACAAAGATTAGGAAATCGAGTAAGGGAAAGAGCATGGCGATGAAGGCCAAGAGCAATGACACTGATGAGTTTTCAGACAATGAAGATTCTAAGATGAAATCCTACATTACAAGGCAGTTCAAAAAGTTTATGAAGAATGCCAATGCTAAAGAATTTGACAAAGACTGCAAGTAGTCCAGTTTGTCTCAGTTCAAGAGCCAAGACAAAGGGGAGAAGGATACTAGGGATGGTGGTTAGTACACTGTTCCCTCAGGTCTTAAGTGTTTCGGATGTCAAGGTTTTGGACACATGAAACAAGAGTGCCCTACGTATCTTAAGACCATTAGGAAAAGCAAGGCACTTGCTGCTACCTTGAGCGACACCGAACCTGAGGATGATTCGGAAAATGAGGATGATGGAATCCTAAATACCTTCACTGCCACTGTAAATCCTACTAAGGGGATTGTTGAAGATGTGGATGAAGAAGAGGACTTGGTGGAATCTAAATTTGAAAATATGGATGAACAAGATGACATCCACACTGCCTATGCAAAATTATACAAAGTCTCGAAAAAGCATGAGAAGTTGTATAAGTTGGTCACCAAGAAGCTCAGTGATGTGGAGCTTGAACAAGAAGAAATCTCCACGAAATTTGATGAAGCCAGTCAGATCATTGGAGCACTAAGATTTGAGAATAATTTCTTGGCTAAGAATTCAAGAAGCTTGAAGTGGAGCTGTTTCAAGTCAGAGCTTAGCTGGAAAGGACTTCAAGTGCAAAACTTGACGAGATGCTCAGCATTTAGAAATCTACTTCTGATCAAATCGGTTTAGGGTATGATTTCTCTTCTCCTAATATTACTTCCTTTAGTACTACTGTTTTTGTTTCACCTGCTAATAATGTTGAATCTGAGAACAATATTATGAAACCTGTTTTAGTTAGTGAGAATATAGAAAATGGTAAATCTATCTTAGGAGCATCCCCTAAGCTTGATAAGAAAAAGACTAAAAACCCTAGGGCTAAGAAGGGCAATACTCAAAAGTCTAAACAAAAGAAGCAGCATCTTTGCCATCACTATGGAGCAACTGGACATACTCGAACAAATTGTTATAAGTGGTTAGCCACTCAACATAGCAATAGTATGATCCCATCGGGAAACCAAAATCAATTCCCATCCTCTTTTGCTCCTCTTAGAGATCTACTCAAGGCCCTCATGTTCCTTTCGAACTTGAATGGTTTCAATTCTTCTCCTTCACCATCAGATCAAGGGTTCGTCAAACAGAAAGGTTCTTCCAAGGTGTGGAAGAAAAAAAGGCTCTAAGTGATTTAGTCACTTTTTTTCTCTCTCCTTTTCTTGTTTTTAAGTATGCATTACTTGTGTGTTTTGCTTTCTTGTTTTGAGTCAGTCTAGTTTTATGCTTTGCTTTGTTTACATGTTTTTGTTTGTTTGTTTGTTTTTAGTTTTGCTTTATTTTGTTTTTCATAAAAATAAAAAATAAAAAATTGAAAAATCAGAAAATACAAAAACAGTGTGTGTTTTGTGTACAATTGGTACTTGGGTACCTTGGATAGCCATTGAAACAAAGTTCTCTAAACTTTGTATCTTTTGTAGCTTAGATAAACATCTCTATGCACAACTAAGCAAATGAGTTTTGTGGCTTGTGTTTGTGTTTGTGATGAGTAAGATTAAGTAATCTCTTGTACTTAACACTCATATCACTCTTTTTGATGGGAAGGACAAGAAAATCCTAAAAGAAATGCATAAATAACCATCTCACTAGTGTTGCCTGTCAATCATGAAATGACATCTGTATGCTTCGGCATAGCAAAAGTGCAATGTTATAGGCTTAACATAATTAGGTATTTCTCATCTCTCTTATATGCCCATGCATAATATGCTTAACAAAATAAAATATGCAAAGAAAAATAAAAGAAAAAAGGAAAAAAAATGTTTTTTCTATGATTGCAAGCGTGTCTTCTAAGAGATGTGGGAATTATAGGATGTACCTCAAAGGTAGTCCCCATCAAGCAATTATGATTGTGTGTGAGTTAAAGTGATTTTCTCATATCTCAAATAGTCATAACATGTAAACACTTATGCAATCTTGCGATATTTTTCACACACTATACGTAATATTCTTTGCTATGCTTGATACATGTGCAGGTACAATGTGATTTGGCCATCACAAGGAATACATGTGTTAATGTATGCTCATTAAATTGTCTTAACTTGTTTTTGAAATATAAAATTGGTTAAACTTGTTTAGTGTGTGTGTGTGTGTTTTGGATCTAAATGCTTGACATTTTTCTTGTTAAGAAATGATTTTGAGAGATTAAAATGTTGTTTGGATCTTTGGTTGAGTAGCATGTTTGATTGCATTCATGTCTGTGTTTTTCTCTTCTTAAAAAACTGTTTTTAAGCAATCTCGACAGCTTCTCGATACCTCTCGACAGTTAAGCTATCTATTGAACCTTTTGATCTTCCTTTCTCAACAGTTGTTATCACAATTTCGATCCATCGAAGTTTTTAAGAATTTGTCCAGATAACTTCTCGACAGCTTCTTGATCCATCGAGAGAGTTTCTGTATGCTCGATAGATTCTTGATAGCTTCTCAATTCATCGAGGTCACTTTGTTGTGGACATCTCTCGATAGCTCCTTGACAGCTCTATCTAGCGAAAATTAAAGCTCGATACCTCTTGACACCTTTCGATCCATCGAGCTTCGTGTTTTCTATATATATCTCAGTGTGATATTTTTCTCTCATTTTATTCGATCTCTCTCGATAGAAAAACGTCTCTCCCTTTCCTTAACACTTCTCATTCCCACTCTTCATCTTCCCCACTCAATCTTCGGCCTAATCCTTGCATTTTCTCTCTAGTATGATCTCTTTTCTATCATTTTATCATGCATTTCATTCCTTCTGACCTAACTTTTGGAGTTTTTGAAAATTTTTAGGGTTTTTCAAAATTGATGAGGGTTTTGCAAAAGTTTTGGGTTGGGTTTTGTTTCAATGGTCATGCATTGCATCACATTTGCATTTTAACAATGTTTCATGCATTTTAGATATGTGTTCTATTTGTTGAAATCATGTGTACTGATAGGATTGGATTGGATTAAGCCCATGATGTTTTTATTATTGCATGTCACATGCTCATGCATTTTACATGCATACATACCATTTTTTTCTCTATCTTATTGATATTGATCTGTGTTGTACTTTTATGCTTCTCTCTCTCTCTCTCTCTCTCACAGTTAGTTACTCTATGGCACCTAAGCGTAAGTCTGCTCCGTCCCGGAACCCTCTTCATTCCGGGGTATCTACTTCTGATTCTACCTCCTCTTACATTCGGTTCCGTGATGAGAAGGCCCATACGGACTTCTTGGAGAACTTTCCTCGATGAGGCATTCATTTGTAATGCCAAGTCGTCTTATCGAATTTTTCCGATACTGACCTTCCCGCTGTCATCTACAGTAGGGGTTGGGAGTCACTTTGTGGCATCCCGGTCACTTGTCCCTCCGTGATCATACAAGAGTTTTACTCCAATATGCACAGATTTGATTACCTTGTAGCTCATTTTATCACTCGCGTTTGAGGTACGCGCATTGTAGTCATTCTGGATCTTATATTCGAGGTGCTACACGTCCCAAGGGTAGCGCATCCTGACTACCCTGGTTGTGATCATCTTAACACTATGTCCAAAGACGAACTCTCGTCTCTTTTCTGTGAGACACCTTCATTTTAGGGTGACCGTCAAAACACCCCTTACTTGGGCTTTGCAAAAGGTCTAAGGTTCCTTAACATGGTAATGACATTTGTTCTTTATCCCTTGTCTCGTTATAACTCCATTACTGAGCCTCGTGCTCGATTTTTTGTTATCCCTTCTTAAGGGACTCACTATAAATTTTCCCTCTCACTTCATGCTCTCCCTTATAGATGTCTATAAGAATACGGGGACCTATGATAAGCTAATTTTTCCTTCGGCTATCACGCGGATTCTCCGCCATGCGTTTGTCTCCTATCTTAAGTCTACACACTACTCTGTCATGTATGCCATAGATGCAGCGACTGTTAGATAGAGTGAGGCCCAGCTTCGACCGAAGCGGCCATGAATCGAGATAGCGACTCCTCCGGCTTCTTCCACTCCATCCACCTTCGCTCCTTCTTCTTCTGCGGGTGGAGTGGCTCTCGAGGCCATCATAGTAGAGCTTGTGTGCATAGATGCTCGCCTTAACACTCTCAGTGATAAGTTGTGTCAGGTGAACACCCGTGTTGGTCGTATCGACGACGACAGGCTGTCATGGGTGGTTTCACTGCATCTTCTTCTCCATCTCCACAGGCTTCAGAGGATGAGAGTGATAATGGCTCCGGTGATGATGCTAATAAGGATAATGATGCTAGCTTTTCCAGTGACAAGGAGATGACTACTTCTCAGTGACTTACCATTTGTCATTCGTGACAAAAAGAGGGAGTAGTTTTAGGTATGAGAGTAGTCATGTACTTAGGGGGAGAGTTAGTATAGGAGATTATTTTTGTTAGAGGGAGTGTTTTTGTTTATGTTTATGTTTATGAAGGATGTAGTGAGGACTTTTTGTATCTTTTCTTTTCTTTTTAGATACATTGTTCTTACTTTGTGATAGCAAACCTTGTACTCATTTTGTTATATATATTGAGGTTATTATTACATTCTTTCACTTATCTTTTTATCTGTTGTTTCTTTTCTCTCTTTATTCACATGCTTCTTATTTATTGTATGCAATCTTTTTCTTCTTCTTCTTCTTCTTCTTTTTTTTTTTTTTTTCCTGTTTCACACTAAGATGCCGTGATGAGTTTTGTTTAAAAGTGTTTCAGAAATACAGGTTGTCAAAGTCTTTCATACCATGAACTCTCTTCTTGCAAAGTTTTTTAAGAGTTTGTGTTAGGATTAGATTTTATTGTATTCAACAAGTGGGTATGAGTTAAGTAATTTATGACTTCTCTCATATGTTTATTTGTATGTTGTGGTTTTGTCACGGATTGCCAAAGACGGAGATTGTTAGGACATATGTGAATCGTGTTAGAAACATATGTCATCTAAAATTGGTTATTCCTTTGACAAAACGCACTTTACTTGTAATTTGGTAGATTTAGGATGTGTTTAATATTTCAAGAAACAAGAGTTCAAGTCGAAGTGTTAAAGCCATGCAAATCTATCCCAGAATCAAGTAAAGAAGTGCTGGATTTTAAAACTCGATAGCTAGCTCGACAGATAGCATCTATCAAGGTTTAAAAGGGATTTTTAGTCCGATGCTCGACAGCTGCTCGATAGATAACCTATCTATCGAGATTTAGGAAAATTAGTTTTTCAAATTTGATTTCACACAAATCCGTGTATATTTGTTTATGCTGTTTTTTCTCACAACCCTAAATATATATAAGGATTATTTTAAGGACAGTCATAGTAGATGCAAGTAAGTACAACTTGATACAAAGGTTTTTCGCAAGCATATTGTAACCGAAGACATATGCCCTAGTTCATCTTTCTCTTGAAGAAGCTGCTGCGTTTGTACGCCGTAGGGTTTTGTAACCAAGGAGTTTCGTGATCTTCATCGTGTTGATGAACTGAAGAACTTTGCAACCAACATCCTTCTCAAGTTGGTGGTTAGTCACATACTTAGATCTATGCATTAATTGGTTAGTCACATACTGGAAGCCATGTATTGAGAAAAAGAGATTGTCACTACAAAACAAATCCAATTGTGTATTAGGGTAAGGGTTCAACGGTAGGCTGGTATAAGGTATTAGGATTCCTTTACTTGTAATCGCTTGTTGAGATAATAGTGGATTCTCGGGAGTGGTGACCTTAAATTCATCCGGTAGAGTTTTGTCTTGGTGGTTTTCCTCATTCGTAAACAAATCACCTATATTAAATTTATTTTCCATTGCATTTAACTTTGTTGGTGATTTGTTTGTACTACCACGCTTTTTGCATATAATTGAATCTAATTTATTCACTTGGCTAAATTAATTGGTTAATTTGTCATAAGGGATCAATATATTCTTTGCCTATCAAATCTTGTCTCGAGTTCTCTTCTTTCATATAGGTTATCTAATCAACTGCTCAAATCACGGATCCATCGTCAAAATCAATGTGGCTCTTCTTTGCTTTAGAAAAGAAGTAGCACTCGCAACATACGCAACTCCCGAAAATTCTTTGTTGGCTAGGGATTGTAGTAATGATTGCAAGGAAAATGTCAAATTGGTCAAAATTTAAACTGTAAGCAAATCTCTACACCCTTACCAACACTAGAAAGAATGCAGTTAATGATATAAAACAATCTGGTGTTAAAGTGAAACGGGGGTATAACTCTTGTATCTGGGAACATAGAGGATACAACTTTACTTTAGCATAAAGGACTAGATTGGTGTTGAAACGATGTTTGAAACATCCAGAATGTGAAGTGAAAATTAGAACTTTTTAGAAAGGAAATAGTATCACAAACTAAACAAATTGACAATTTCGAAAACAACTACTAGCAATGCCTTGAACATGATAATATCACAATGAAAAAACTTAAATATTCTTCAAGACAAAAGGCCTAAGGAAATTTAAGAAAGTTATAAGCAGGACTATGACCCCAACAACAGTTGCTGTGCCTCTCCAAATATTACGGAAATATACTGTCTTCAAGGATGCCATGTTATGGTTCCAACAGTTTTTATAGTGACCATTAAGAACTTTTGCGGCAGCATGGTAATAGGAATTTGTTTCCACAATTTCATGGCCAAGTTTGTTAACCATATTGGCAACTGCTTCATTGCTGCCTAATGAGTTAACAAAAATCCTTTCGTCAACAGGTAACTCCACGTCTTCTTTACTATTGATAAGAAAATCCAATAACAAGATATAATTGCGTATGTAAGCTTCAGATGGATAATGACACTGCTCCAAGGCCATGAGGTTTCGGAAAAGGTCTTCAGTTCCGTCATCTACCACAAACTGTGGGACTACCAAGCGAGTTTGCATACGCTCCAAGCACGAAAATTTTTCCAAGCATGGTAACCATAGCATGAGCCATGAGCAATTGATGCATGGACAAATTTCCATGTGCTCCCACTTATGGATTTTAATGTCTAGTAAACATCTTTTTTCTTCTAATGATTTTTCCTCAAGATTCTGAGATTCCCACTTCTGGAATATTAATCCTGCCATGTCCAACTTTGTTGCACTATATAGATGATCAAGGGGATCTCCAGTTTCATGGTTTGGTGGATGGTAGAAATATCTGTGCAAATCAGTGAAATTTTTTACTTCATTCTCAATGGATAATTCCTTGTCGCTGAGAAAAAAGTAATTACAGGCAAGCGTAAGAAATGATTTATGAATGCCGGTACACAAGCTTTGGTCATATAAGTCGTTAAGAAGAAAAAATGGAACCTGATTCTCAAGTAATATCAAGTCTTGCCTTATGCCATCATTTAGCCATGGTTTACTTAATATATAATCATTGTGAACGATTCGGAACCGACTTTCATCTTTTCTAGTTGAAAAAGTCCTCGAGAAGAGCTCAATGATAAAGATAGAATCCAGTAGAAACATTTTCTTGATATCTTCCCCTTCAGGTAGTGAGATATCAGCTGCATAGCAATTGCGGATCATATCTTCATTTTTTTCAACAATACTTGCAAATTCCTTCTGGCCTTTGCAAGTCCGAGAAAAGAACTCCTTGAAATATCTCAGTTTTAGCGTTTGCATGTCCTTTAGTTCATCATTGTCGCGATGAACAGGGCCTATTGAAATTAGCTTTGCAGTGTAGGCTTCTTTCTTTACATCACGAAGTCTCTTGGGGACCTTGTAGATGCAACACTCGGGTGCCACTCAGCAGACTCCTTAATTTGTGTAATGTCAATGATCAACTCCTCAGGCTTTAGCATTTTTTTCAATCGCCAGCTTCCTTTTTCCTAGTTACGGAAAAGCTAACAACAATAATTAGCACTAGAATATGCAATCATTTATATATATAATTATATAAGCAGAAATCTCATCTGTGATAAAATGAGGTTATATCATATGACTCATTCTATGAGTTTTTTTTTTTTTTTTTTCATTTAACCTTCCACCTCATATTTTAATTAATGTCTTGTGTTTTCTACCTTTCTTTTTACTAGTATATCAAATGAGTATAGAATTTCAAGGCTACACAATAAAAAGTAACCTTCTTCTCTTAAGGACAATAATATATTCAACCAATTGAAGTTAATTAACTAACTGACATACACATTTACTTTTTCCATTGAAAAAATAATGAAATAGATTTTCATCATGCGTATCCTAATACTTGTTAAAGGAAATTATTAGTTGAGTATAAAAACATTTAGAAACCTACCTTGCAAGGCATATATATTTTCTAATTAATTACGTAATATGAACTCAATTAAATTACTAATATTGATGAAGTTTTGACGAATTATATCTTGAAAATCCAAAAAATAAAGTAGAAGGATGGAGTAAAGAACCTGCAAATTTTATTTGAAAGAAAATGCTTATAGACTGAACTCCGTGGGGCAGCACAATCAGCTAGAAGGTTACGAATTCGAATATTTGATTCTCATTCACAAAAGAAAAAATCTTGTACACTGTTGATAGCAATTCTTAAAATCTTGCACCCTCATTTATAGTGTGATCTGATCTCACTCTCTCAAACAGAACAAGCAAAAAAACAGGTCATGCTTGCAATGATGTCATTATCATAAATTTACAAACATCTTCTACTTTTTCCAGCTTGTAATTCACAATGGATTTCCAAAATCAACAATGAAAATCAAAATTTATGGAAGGTTTAAGAATAATACTTTGTAAGACTAGCATTATTCTCGTGCTATGTGAAACGAAGACTTTCACTTAATATGTTCATTAATAGTAAGGACCATTGCCATGTCAACTTTCTTATTACACAGAAAGATAGAAACAGGACCCGAGTATGTCCAATGACAATAAGAGGAATTGCCTGTGACATTCATAAGAGATGCACACATGAGATGCATTCAGTTGCACGTAAGTGCCACGTGATTGGCCCCATTGTGAATAAATGTGTACCATAGCTTGACTGAATTAGTAGTTAGGATTATTGAAGCAGTTAGGTACTCATTTAATATAAAATTTAATGTGACTATAAGTCTGTCTTTACTCTTTAGTCACAGTAGTTGAGATGTTTGTTTATGGGGGCGGTTAAAATTAATAGTTCTTGTTAAACTTTTGTGGTAAAGTCGTTGGGATGTTTCGGAGACTCTAATTGAGTAGCCAATATAGCAAGTAGAGTCGTCATTTAACCTAATTAAATGCTTTAGCAAATGAATTTGGGCTAATTATGTTATATAGGACATTAATTATACATGTGAATCCAACAATCTCCCCCTTATGTGTGAATCATACATGTGTACCCAACAATCTCCCTTAAAAACTCATCGGCGTGGTGAATGCTGAAACAAAAAGGCTTAACCTACACACACACACACATATTAAAAGCCAAAAAAAAAAAAAAAAAAAAAAAAAGAGAAAATCCAATTAGATTTTAATTAGATTCTAAATTTTGCACCAATTATCCTATCTAATTTTTAGTTTTTGTGCCATGTGAATTATTAAACGTAAAATTCGAAGGGTCAAATCTAATTAGATTCTAAATTGGATTTCAATTGGAGTCCAATTTTGCTCACATGTCCATCTAATTTTTTAATTTTTGCAGTAAGTAAATTATTGAGTTTAAAAATTGAAAAGTCTAAATCTAGTTAAATTCTAAATTTATATTATAATGAGAAATCATTATATATTTTAGAAATGTATTATTGTTTTTATAAAAAAAAAATGTAAGCTAATACCATGTATAATTTAACCTCTTTAAAAAAAATGTATAATTTGAACCATGTAATTATAATTATTTTTAATTATACCTGTGCATATGCATTGGTTACAAACTACAATATATATATATATATATATATATATATTATATAAAGTCTAATTTTATGCCACATGTCCCATTTAATCTAAGTTTTTTTATTTATTTTTTATTCTTTTGGTGCCAAATGAGTTAATTTAGTGTAAAAAAAAAAGCGGAGTCCAATATAAATAAACCATAAAAAACCTAATCATATATTTAACTCTATATATAAAATTAGAAGAAAAGAGAGTTTGAATGAATTCATATTTATGAGCCTTTTCTTTGTATAACTAAACACAATTCAAATTTATAAGTCATTTATGTAATATACCATGACTGTGTATGATCCATAACTAATTAGGTAATATATATATATATATATATTAATCAAAGTTTATAGAAAATTTAATTAGAATCAAAATTGGATTTTGTTTTTGTTAGCTTTCCATACAAATTATATTGTTTAGATTTTTTTCTCCAAACTAATGAGCATATTTTTTATACTATTTATATTCAAATATTTTGTATGTGAAGATAATGAACGTAACAAATTATAATTGAACCGAACAATCCTATGTACCTATCCCCATTTAATTTACGAGATACTACTCAACCAATTTATTATTTTATTTTATGTTGTACTTAGTAGAATTTCACAAACAATAATTTGTGAATTGATATTGTATATGTAGTATCTAATAGTGATTTTCAAAATTCTATATATAATAGCAATGTAATGAGAAATTTGGTGTAACCAATGTCATGAAAATTGCAAGGAAAAACTATTTTAGTACCTCCAAAGTATATCCTATGTATTTAATAACAAAAAATAATATCAATAGCATCACTATAATTCAGCATTCCCATGTGTGAGCACGAGTTACCTACTAGTATATATTTAAAGGGAAAATGGGCATTTGTCCATAATTTACAAATTACGTAGCAAAATGCCCCTATTTTGAAACTATTCATCAAAATACCCTTGTTTTTTAAACTTAGTTTTAATAAAATCGAGTTACAGGTGAAACTCAACATTAGCAATGTCGAGTTCTATACATATTTTGCCACTTAAAATTGAGGTTCAAAAATAGTGACATTTTGCTAAATAGTTTCAAAACATGAGCATTTTATTGCATGGTTTTAAAATTAGGGGCAAATGCCCATTTTCCCCTATATTTAAAGCTAAAACTAAGAAAAAAAATCCAATTAGATTATAAATTGGATTCTAATTGTCAGCTAACTTTGCACCATATGTCTTATCTAAGCTTTTAAAATTTTTGTTATAGATGGGTTAATGTTATGCAAAAATATAATTAATCCATAAAAAACCCAATAATAAAAAAAAGAAAAAGAAAGAATAAACTTATGTGTACATAAAAAATGATATATATATATATAGAGAGAGAGAGAGAGAGAGAGAGAGAGACACACACACACAGACAGAGGGGGAGTAAAATTCATGTATATATCTATGACTTAGAAAATGTGTAATTCTTACACTACGTATAATTTGAACCTATACATATGTGAAATTATGATTTTTATCGTGCATATGCACGGGTTATATACTAGTATATAGTAAAAGTCAAAACTTAGAGAAAATCTAATCAGATTCTATAATTGAAGTCCAATTTTGTGTCTTATGTCTTAAATTATTTATTTTTAGGAAGAGTTTTATTTCTTAATTTGGAGTCAAATGTAGAACCAAATTATAAATATTCATCTAAGAAAGTTATTGAACTGTAAAAAATAAAAAATAAATGTGCTTCACAATAACAAAAATTAAGAAGTAATAAAAAAAAATTTAAAACATGGACAATTTACATTTCTTATCTAATAATATTCTAACAAGATTTTTTAAAGAATTAACAAAATATAAGAATGATTATCAATAGCATTTAAATTATATATGTAGAAATTATATTATGTATCTTAACGTATATTTTATATATATTCATACATATGCATAAAGTTTCAATCTTTTTTTTTTTTTAATTAAATTGAGGTGATATATGGAGTTTCTATGCTATAATTCTATATCTACTTTTTTGGGGCTCTATTGAACAAACAAAATAAAGTGAAAGGATGGAGCGTAGAACTTGCATGTTTTATGACAACACAATCGGCAAGAGATTATGTCTAAGGAAGCAAGAGATTATGTCTAAGGAAGCAAGGCTACTAATTAGGTAATAAACCCGTGCATATATATTTTGGCTCAAAATGCCAAAGGCATTAGTAGTTTCTTAACTTTGGTAGAGGAGGATTCAATTGTCATTAAGTTAGCTTTGGTTCAGGATGTATTAAATTTATCTATTTATCTTCATTTTAATATATAAAGTTATCAGTCTTTTCATCCAAAAAAAAAAAAAATATATATATATATATATATAAAATCTTCCAAAGGGCAACACAGTTGGCTAGAGGTCGTGCCCGGTGAAGCAAGCTTAGTACTTCCGATTTTTCATTCTCTCACATAGCTCAAAGTCAATCATAAAAGAAAATATATTGCATGATTGATGGCTGTTCTTAAATCTTCTTGTCCTATTTATAGTCTCTACCCCCCCCCCCCCCGCCACACACACACACACACACACACACACACTCACACTCACACCCCTAAGCCCCTCTCCTTGTCCATTTCAAGTGGTTGAGAATTTATTTTCTAAGAAATATTCTAATGACACAACATTTTATATATAACTATGATATAATGCATTATGAGTGGTGAGTTCATCTGTAAGTAATTGTTAACTACTCACAGTTAACTATTTATTTTATTTTTTATTTTTTGGATAATCGACTTGTAAGGTTGAATTTATTCAACCATCTAATTGGCTTTATTCCGTGCCAAATTTGCTTGTATTTCAGCATTTAGTAATCCTGTATTTAGGTGGGTTTGTTGTAAGGATAGTGAGTGAGATAGAGTGAAGTTTGCTCAAGAGTGTGCAAGAAAACAGAGACTCGCGGCTTGGCCTCGCGGGTGACTCGCGGCTGCAAGCCGCCAAACGCAGCACACGTGCCAAGCATGCCGGAAGGTGAACAGTCATGCTAACTGGAGCACTATAGGACAAAACAGGACAACTGGCCATACGGTTATCTCGAGATTGGATCTCGCGACTTGGTCAAGTCGCGAGGTCAAGCCGCGAGCCACCCCTGTTTTGTAAAACCTGACGTTTCACATTCCTCTCCTACTCCAGTATAAATACCCCTTTTACCCACAAATGTAAGAGAGCTTCCAGAGAGATTTTTGAGAGAGAAACCCTAAAGAAAAATAAGATTGATTCACCAACAATCTATACATTAGAGTCTCTTCAAATTCCTCAACTCTCTTCCTCTCCATTGTCAAATCCTTGAGAGACATTTTACCAAACCTTGTTCTCACCATATTCATCACTGTGAGAGAGCTGTTTGGATTTCTGGGAAGCAGTTAGGAAAGAACCAATCTTCATTGGTTGATGCTACGGTCTAGTAGCGGAATCCGGGAAGTTAGAAAAGAAAAAGGTTCGGCGCAACCTCGTTGGAGCAAGAAGCTTGGAGGGCTTAGGTGCACTGGGTAGATTAGGCTTGGAGGGTCTATTGCTGTCCATGTATCCCAACTATATTTTCTAGTGGATTATTTACCGCTTGGAGGGCGGCAGAGAGGTTTTACGCCGAGGGCTTCGGTTTCCTCTTCGATAACATATCGCGTGTTGTCTTTGTGTTTGCATCTTCCTTCCCTTTTATCTTTGCCTTTTTATTAACTGCTGTGGGTTGTGTTTTTAATTTGGCTTAGATAGTTTTTCCAATTCCATATTATAGCTTATGTTAAGTTTCCGCACACTAGTTGTTTGACATAATGCTTGAATTAGTTAAGTTGTAATTTGGGGGTTTAAATGTTCAAGGGTGTTTATACACATATTTGTGCATACCTCATTGAAGGTGTTTAATGCATGTTTGTGGTATCTTGACAGTGGGTGTTCTCGCCATATGACAGGGGATAAGTCACTGTTTAAGACACTCAAAGAAAAGGTTGGTGACTATGTGACCTTTGGTGATGGAAGTCATGCTCAAGTCCTAGGCAAAGGAACCATTGAGATACCTGGATTACCGATGCTGAAAGATGTGTTATACATAAAAGGGCTGAAGACAAATCTGCTAAGCATCACTCAAATTTGTGATGATAATTTCCTAGTACAATTCTCTAAGAAAGGATGCTTGATCATCAATGAAAATGGGATTCAGGTTTTGGAGGGAAATCGGACTACAGACAACTGTTATGGAATAGTTCCCAAGGCACCCATATCGTGTAGAAGTGCTCGTGTGGATATGTTGGAACTGTGGCATCATAGATTTGGGCATGCCAACTTCAAACAAGTAGCAAAAGTGTCCAAACTTGAAGCAGTTGAGGGACTTCCTAAGTTTGGAAAGGTGAAGAAGACCGTTTGTGGTGCATGCCAAATGGGGAAGCAAACAAAGGCAAGTCATCACAAGGTGAATGTGATTGCTACTTCTCGGTGTTTGGAGTTACTTCATGTTGATCTAATGGGGCCTACCAGAACTGAAAGCCTAGGGGGAAAGAGATACGTTATGGTCATTGTGGATGATTACTCAAGATACACTTAGGTTGAATTCCTTAGAGAAAAATCAGAAGCATGTGAGAGGTTGGAGATTCTGTGCAAGAAACTACAAAACGAAAAAGGGGTCCCTATTGCCAAAATTAGAAGTGATCATGGGAGGGAATTTGAGAATGCAAGATTCGAGTCTTTCTGTGAAAAGAATGGAATCAAAAGAAAATTTTCAGCCTCCAAAACTCCACAACAAAATGGAGTGGTAGAGAGAAAAAATCGGGTGATTCAGGAAATGGCAAGAGTCATGTTGCTTAACAAGCAAATACCTCAAAAATTTTGGGGAGAAGCTATCAACACCTCGTGTCACATTGGCAATAGAATATTTTTCCGAGTAGGAACAAAGAAGACTGCCTATGAGATTTGGAATGGAAAGAAGCCTAGAGTGAAGTATTTCCGGGTGTTTGGAAGTAAATGCTATATCCTAAATGATTGGGAGAATCTTGGGAAGTTTGATGCGAGAAGTGATGAGGGTATTTTTCTTGGGTACTCTACTACGAGTCGAGCGTATAGAGTTTTTAACAAGAGAACTAAGACAGTGATGGAGTCCATAAATGTCAAGATTGATGATGCCTTATCTAAGGTGGAGATGATTGATGATGGAGAAGGGCCGAGCACCAAAGAGCCCGATGTTGAGGTCGAAGCTCTTGATATAGAAGGTGAAGAACCTACACCAGAAGAAGAATCGACTCCCATCAACCCAAGAATGGAAACGAGATCGATGTCTAGAACATCAAGTCCTCTTACTCCTCCGAAAGTTCATCTTCCTATCTCTCGAAGTGATGAAGTCTCCACATCAAAGAAGCCATCTTCAAGAGTAATTAAGAACCATCCGGAAAGCAACATCATAGGGTCTCTAGATGAAGGTCTTCACCTCAGAAAAGGAAACATCTTGTTAGCCAATCATGTAACCTATCACTGCTATCTTGCGCAGTTTGAACCAAAAAGGGTTGAAGAGGCCCTTCAAGATGAGAATTGGGTTGAGTCAATGCATGAAGAGCTGAATCAGTTTGTGAGGAATGATGTGTGGGAACTTGCTCCAAGGCCTAAAAACGTTCATGTTATAGGCACAAAATGGATTTTCAAAAACAAAACTGATGAAGATGGAGAGATAATTCGAAAAAAATCTTGGTTAGTAGCTCAAGGATACACTCAAGTAGAAGGAGTAGACTTTGATGAATCCTTCGCTCCTATGGCAAGACTCGAATCCATTAGAATTCTCATGTCCATTGCATGCACTTTGAATTTCAAACTCTATCAAATGGATGTGAAGTGTGCATTTCTGAATGGATATCTAAATGAAGAAGTGTTTGTTGAGCAACCAAAAGGATTTGAGGATCCTCACTTTCCAGATCATGTATTGAGATTGAAGAAAGCCCTTTATGGCTTAAAACAAGCGCCTAGAGCCTGGTATGATCGGCTTACACATTACCTTCTAGATAGAGGATTCAAAAAGGGGTATGCCGACCGAACTCTGTTTGTCAAAAATGATGAAGATTATCTCCTTGTGGCACAAGTTTATGTTAATGACATAGTGTTTGGGGCAACCATTGAAGATCGTGCTATTGAATTTTCTGAGGAGATGAAGAAGGAATTTGAGATGAGTATGGTGGGGGAACTCACATTTTTCTTGGGTCTTCAAGTCAAACAACAGAAGGAGGGTACATTTTTATCACAAGAGAAGTATGCTAGAAACATTGTCAAGAAGTTTGGACTAGACTCCAAAAAACATGCCTCCACTCCCATGAGCTCATCCACTAAACTGAATGTTGATTCTTCTGGAGTAGAAGTAAGTCCTACCTTATATAGGAGCATCATTGGGAGTTTACTCTATCTTACAGCCAGTAGACCGGACATTGCATTCAGTGTTGGCGTTTGTGCCAGCTACCAAGTTAATCCGAAGGAATCTCACCTGACTGCTGCTAAGCGAATCATTCGATATGTGAATGGTACTTCAAACTATGGTCTGTGGTATTCAAAAAACTCAAATGCTTATCTTGCCGGGTATTCAGATGCTGACTGGGCTGGCAGTGTAGACGATCGAAAAAGTACTTCAGGCGGCTGTTTCTACCTTGGTAACAATCTTGTCTCGTGGATGAGCAAGAAACAAAATTTCGTGTCTCTATCTACTGCTGAAGCAAAATACATCGCCGCTGGAAGTTGCTGCACTCAGCTTCTTTGGATGAAGAAATTACTTCATGATTATGGAATTCCTCAAGAGACGATGTGTGTCTTCTATGACAACACCAGTGCCATCAATCTTTCCAAGAATCCTGTCCAGCATTCAAAATCTAAACACATAGAGATACGTTATCATTTCATTCGGGATCTGGTAGAGGAAAGAGTTGTGTGTCTTGAGTTCATACACACCGACAATCAAAAGGCGGACATCTTCACCAAGCCTCTCGATGGTCCACGGTTTGAATCACTCCGTAAGACCATTGGTGTTGATACAATTCCTTGACTCTCTTGTGTGATGTGTGCTTCACATATTTCTAATATGATAAGCTTGTTTGTGTTGGGGCATACACTACTTTGTTAGCTCTTTGTGCAGCATGATTATTGTTTGTTTGTCTATTTGTGAATACTGTTGCTCCTTCTTATGTTTGTTCAATCTTTTTCTTCTTTTATGTCAAAAATCCAAAAATCACATAAAAAATTAGAAAATCAAAAAGTTTGATTGACATTGTTGAGCTTTTGTCTCAAAACTTGTTTTGCCTTGTACCTTTGTGCTTATGGCTTTGTGCATTTTCGAGCATTGCTTGTTTCTTTGCACTCATATCACTGTAGGAAAAATCTTGAAATCTATGTGATTGTTGTAAATAGATCTTCAATCTTGTCATGAATGATTAGTGAATGGTTATGATGATCTTGAGACTTGCATAGACTTGTGTCTATATATCTTCCCACTCTTTATTTTTGTTTTTGCTAAGAAGAGCTTACCAAATGTAAATCTCCAAATGAAAAGAGATTTTGAGCTGCAAAAGCCTGTTGCACATTCTAGTATTCGACTAGGAAAAAGCGTAAGCGACCTTATATTAAAGTGAATGTTTATTCAAAAAGCCAAAGGTTTGTTCTTTAAAGTGAAATATCAAATATCACTCTCACAATGAGAGGTGATTGTCTTAAAAGATCAAAATGATCAAATGTTATGTTTGAAAGTGGAGTCAATGTAAAGCTCCAAGATATGTTATCAAGTTTTGTGGGAGGTCATATATACATATTTCTATAATTGAGATGGATCGCTTGATCTAGTGCTAATTGTATATGCCTTGGTTGAATTGATCATTGAAGCTTCACATTAGACTAAGGACTATCTCATTGTTGATATCCACACACAACACACAAGTTTATGTTCAATAAATGCCATAATCATTTGTGTGATTGTACTTGATGAAATGTGTTTTCACATGCTCAATCTTTGTTAATTCAAGCATAAAAAGATTTTTGAGTGTTTTTGGCGTTTTTGGAAAGTATTTTGTTAGAAAAATCTGAAATTTTCAAAAAACCAGTTTTGCCCTGTTTTGGCGACTCAGTCACGGGTAAGTCAAGTCGCGAGCCTCAGTCGCGTCTTCGCGGGTCATTTTTGGCGACTTGTTCGCAAGTGGAAGGTCCAATCGCGAGGGTTACTCAGAGATTTTCGCGGCTCAGCTCGCGACTCTCTCGCGGGTAGACCTTCCAGTCGCGAAAAACACTTAGAAAATTTTTTCAAACTTTTGTCCTTAAGTGTTTTGGCGGCTTAAACTGACGACTTGTTGGCGACTCTCTTCAGTCGCGAAAAACGCGTGTTTGGCAAAAATAGGGGCAGTTTTTAAATCTTTTTCAGTTTTTCCCTCGAACTTTTGTGACTGTTCATCTTCTCTCTCAACTGTCTCCTTCCCAAACACTCTGTGTACCCATTTTCAAACCTCATTGGTGCTTCATTTCTTATCCAAATCATCAAGAAAAGGTATGGGTCTTGTTTTCCTCATCTCATTTTCCCTATTTCATGGATGTTTTTCTTACCATTTGGATTGATATTATGTTTGAAACATTCCTCTCTTTGTGTAATGGGTATGGCTTGTTATGTTTGTTGTTGATTTCATCCGTTTTCATGTTGAGTGGTCACAATGTGTTTTTTCATTGTTCTGATATTTGCCTGTTGTTGATTATGAAAATCTTTTGTTCAATGGGTTTGGTATTTATATGACTTGCTCCTTTCACT
Source organism: Quercus robur (assembly GCF_932294415.1). NCBI lineage: Eukaryota > Viridiplantae > Streptophyta > Magnoliopsida > Fagales > Fagaceae > Quercus > Quercus robur. The sequence continues at coordinate 59,807,456 of NC_065537.1, forward strand.
TGTTTGTGTGTTGATGTTGGTTTACGGCATTGGTTTACTGTGCTTTTATGTTAACATAACGTGTGGATGTTGGCATCTTGAAAGTATTCCTTTAAAACAACTTCCTTTTCTGAATGTTGTGTCTCACAGCCATGTGCTCTAGTTTAGGTGCTCTGATCCTTCATTTTTGAAATTTTTTTTCCATGTTCATATCTTATGTGGTATGTTTTATGATATCTGTTCTTAATGTTCAACTGCTGTCTTTGTATGCATATCATGGTCATGGTAAATTGTCTCATTGACAGTTCTGGTTGAATTTGTCTCTCTATGCTCTTTTGCACTATCGCCATTTTGCTGCACCTGTCATATTGTGCACCTTAGTATTGATGGAAGTTTGTTTGGGTCTGCACTATCTTAAGTTTGTATTTATGTATTGAAATCTCTGTTTTTCACTTCTATTTGAATCGAATCATGTTGATATTTATCTTGTGTGGTACTGTTGTTGGTTCTTTGCTGTGGGCCTATTCTCTTGCAGATGTCTCGTCGATCTTCCAGGGGTAAAGACATTGTTGCTGACGATCCATCAACACCAGTTGCTAAAAGGACTCGACTATCATCACAGGCATCTCAAGACCCCAATGAGGAGAGGTTCAGAACTCCGCTTACCTCACACATCTACTCAAACATCTTTGACAAGTCAACTCCTATAGTGGAACGGGTGGTGGAGTTTAACACCTTAGGGACCACTTTTATCCCTCGAATATTTGAGCAACGAGATTGGGCAAACTTGTTTGGGAACTTTGATGATCCAATGGATGAACTGGTCAAAGAATGCTTCTCCAATGCAACTGATCTTGGAGCTGAACTTATTTTCTGGATCAGAGGAAAAGAGTTTGGCATTTCCCCAAACTCCATCGCAGATCTTCTCGGCATCACTAGACCTCAAAATGTGGATCTAACTCCGTACGATAATCGAACTCCAGAGATTCAAGAAATTCTACAAATCCTAGGATCCGATCATGAAGTATCCAATACAGGAACATCCATCAGCACCGCAAAGTTTGCACCAGAGCTGACCACACTGAAGTTGATCATGTTCACTAATCTCTACCCACTGTCCAACACTACATTCATCAATCTTGGGAGAGCTCTATTCCTTTGTGATCTTATTACAGGAGCCTCCATTGATATATGTGCTCACATCTGTTACACCATGAGGAAGACCGCGGTTCGAACTGCAGCTCGAGGAATTATTCCATTTTGCAGTCTCATCATGAAGCTCATTCTTCGTGAAGGCATTGTTCCTCCTACAGATGGAAAAATGTTGACCCGTCAGCGTCCTATTTCCATGTACACCCTTCAAGCTAGCAGAAGTCACTCCTCTAAAACACCAAAGAGTGCACACATCTCTCCGGTTACTCCATCTGCCCCTGAGTCAGAGACACCTGCACATACCACATCTACTTCGCATGCTGTTCCTGAAGTTCCACAAGCTAGTATTCAGCTAGCACAGACTGCTCCTCATACTAATAGAGTGGGCAGTTTACTTGAGCATATTCAGAAACGCATTGATGAGATTGTAACACTTCTCTACTCCACAAACAACCATGTTCAAATGCGTCTCGAGACTATGGAGAATCAGCTAGACGCTATTCAACAAAAGTTGGACGACAGCCTTTAGCTATTCGTGCCAAAAAGGGGGAGAGCATTCAGTAAGGGGAAGAAAGTTCAAAGGGAAGTGTGCATAGTGATAGGGGGAGTACACACATACTTTTGACATACTTTTGTTTTAAGTCTTATCCTCTAAACTTATAGGTTTATGTTTTTGGACTTTAGTGTTTATATGGGTTTGATACACTGTGGTTTTGGTGTATATTTGTTTCCAACTCATAACTTATACTCTTGGTTTAATCTTTTATATATTTTGTTGATGTTATTCAGGATATATTGTGTTTTGTACCCATGTGCTTATGTAAGCTTTTAGGGTTAATGTTTTTATGCATAATATGTAGGCTTTATGGTTTGTACCTTGCTTAATGCAGCTTTTTATGCTATGTTGAAATCAGCACTTCTATCTAAATGTCTTGCATTTTGATTTATGCATTGTCACTCTTGTGCCCTTGTAGGATTGTTCCTAGATGCATATACTTTGTGTATTATGCATTGGTTGAGTGTTGAGCATACAAGTATCTTGCCCTGTGCTTGTTAGCTTGTATGTCCTTGTGTTCATTCCAAGTGTGAATGAGCATTGTGGTCACTACCTTGTAGTGATTACTTGGTTGATCAAGCCATGGTTTGTTTCTTAACTCCATCTTTGCTTGATCACATATTGCCTGTTTCATATGCATTTCACGATTTTCTGCTTACAATGATCATGGTGTATTGTTGTGTTTTAGGAGTCTTATGTTCATATGATTCAAGTACTTCACAGCTTCTAGAGTTAGGTGTGAGTGAGTTTTGTTCAATTGTTCCCAACTCACATGTTAAGTCTAGAGTCTGTTTTAGGGTTTTGTCACGGAATAGCCAAAGGGGGAGATTGTAAGGTTGAATTTATTCAACCATCTAATTGGCTTTATTCCGTGCCAAATTTGCTTGTATTTCAGCATTTAGTAACCCTGTATTTAGGTGGGCTTGTTGTAAGAGTAGTGAGTGAGATAGAGTGAAGTTTGCTCAAGAGTGTGCAAGAAAACAGAGACTCGCGGCTTGGCCTCGCGGGTGACTCGCGGCTGCAAACCGCTAGACGCAACACACGTGCCAAGCATGCCGGAAGGTGAACAGTTATGCTAGCTGGAGCACTATAGGACAAAACAAGACAACTGGCCATACGGTTATCTCGCGACTGGATCTCGCGAATTGGTCAAGTCGCGAGGTCAAGCCGTGAGCCACCCTTGTTTTGTAAAACCTGACGTTTCACATTCCTCTCCCACTCCAGTATAAATACCCATTTTACCCACAAATATAAGAGAGCTTCCAGAGAGATTTTTGAGAGAGAAACCCTAAAGAAAAACAAGATTGATTCACCAACAATCTATACATTAGAGTCTCTTCAAATTCCTCAACTCTCTTCCTCTCCATTGTCAAATCCTTGAGAGGCAATTTACCAAACCTTGTTCTCACCATATTCATCACTGTGAGAGAGCTGTTTGGATTTCTGAGAAGCAGTTAGGAAGGAACCAATCTTCATTGGTTGATGCCACGATCTAGTAGTGGAATCCGGGAAGCTAGAAAAGAAAAAGGTTCGGCGCAACCTCGTTGGAGCAAGAAGCTTGGAGGGCTTAGGTGTACTGGGTAGATTAGGCTTGGAGGGTCTATTGCTGTTCATGTATCCCAACTATATTTTTTAGTGGATTGTTTACCGCTTGGAGGG
>NC_065537.1:62196580-62200089 GCF_932294415.1 Quercus robur
CACGTTTTTGAACTTTCAAAAATCAACTAAAAATAAATAGCGCTACTTTTATTTTTTATATCAGTAAAAATATCTCCTATTATGGCTATTAGTACTAAAAACCAACAATATAGTGATCAACACAAAACAAATGGATTTTCTGTAGTGTCTGTTTTTCTGCACAGTGGTATTTTTTGCACAGTGTTATTTTCTGCAGTGTCTGTTTTTCTACACAGTGGTGTTTTTCTGCACAGTGATGTTTTCTGCTCAGTATTATTTTTCTGCTCAGTGTTATTTTTCTGCAATGTAGTTTTTCTGCTGTGTTGTTTTCTACAATATTTGTTTTCTACAGAATAGGTCTACTTTTCCCCTATTTTGATGTTACAAGGATTTTATGTACTGTTTATTATACTTTATCTAATAAAATTTCTATCTTTTATCTTAAAAAAAAAAAAAATCAACAATGATAGTGGTTAACAAAATAAATGAACGGATCTACAATTATTTTATTTTAAGATGACAAATACAAAGAAACTAGAAAAGAAATCATAGAGCAAGATCCAATTATTTTAATTTCAAAAAAAAAAAAAATGCTACTATTAGTACTAAACAATCAACACGATAATGTTAGGAATGCTATAAGCATATGGATAATGATTGTTGTATTGAGATTTAGTTAGTTAGTTACAATTCCAATCATGTTAATCACATTTAGCACATGTTGGAATTATTAATGCACATGGGGAATAATAAAACCAATAAGATGAGGCCATGTGGGCTAATGAGATTAGAGCTAGTATCCTATAAATACAAGATTGTAATCCAATATGAGATATGAATTTAAGAATAAACCAGCTTCTTAGTGCATTAGTCCATCTCTCTCTTTCTCTATGGAGGGTGACTACCTTGAATTAAGTCAATTTCCTTACAATTCCCATCAACCCCCCTATAATTCCTATCCATCCCCATTAGGAACCATCGGGTTCCTAAAAGATAATGATTAATACAGTAAACAAAATCTACAATTATTGAAAATTTCATTTGTAAGAAAACAAAACAAAAATATATAACATATATACCTTGTTAGTGGATTCAGTGGTTGAAAGCTAAAGAAAAAGAACAAAGGGTAGCCACAGTTTTGAGGAGAAGAGAAATTAGAGGGGTCGGCTAGGGATTTGAGGGGAAGAGAGAGTAGAAGGTTGAGAGACATGGGAAGGCTAGGATTTTGATTTTATAGTGAAGATTCAATCTGTAATTCTGTATCTGTAGTGTAGTGTAGATGAAAGAGGGGCGGTTGGAGTTTTGAGGAGAAGAAGAAGAGTCGAAGACAGAGTAAAGATTGATGAAAAAAACAAAGCGACACGAGATTGAGATTTGAGAGAGGCGTGAGGTTTGGTTTTAAGGGGAAGACTAAATATCTAAGCTTATATACCTAGGTTAAAAGGGTAAAAAGGTAAAAATAATTTTACAAGCTAATCGGGTCAAATGGGTTAAATATGTTGAACATAAACACGACTCGTTTAATAAACGGGTCAGCCGTGTCAACCCAAATATGACCCGAACCCGTTTAACCTCAACCCATGACCGTTTTATAAATAGGTTCGTCGTGTCGAGTTCGTGGGTCATGTCAGATTTTGTCACTCCTAATTTTAGGGAAAAGAGGCTGAGTCTGTAACTGTCTTTCGTTCCAACCTCAACCACCATTTGAACCAATCAATGCAACACCGTTTCAAGACAGTTTAATGAAACAGTGCATTCCACTCAGCTGCAACAGATACATTATCCTTGCTTCAAAACTTTGTCGTTTTGGCCCTTCTTCTTCTTCTTTGAATTCATTTCAGAATCATCATCTTCAACATCTCCCCTCAAATGACAAGGGGAGGAATCCACTAGGAGTTTGTATCTTTGAAGAGGAAATAAAGGGGTAGGCAAAGGCTTGGTAAAGACATCAACTAAATTGTCCTTGCCAGAAACAAAACCAACACAGAGATCTTTGTGAAGAACCTTCTCTCTAACATAGTGAAAATCAACCTCGATATGCTTTGTACGAGAGTGGAACACTGGATTTGTAGATAAGGCAATGGAAGATACATTGTCACACCAAATCACTATTATACCTTGAAATGGAACCATCACTATTAGGCTTAAGCTTAAAAACCCATTTACACCTAACTAGATTCACATGAGAAGGTGCAGGAACCAAAGACCAAGTCTGCTGCTTTTGGAGAGCTTGAAAATCAACATCCATTGGCTCACACCATTTGGCATATTGAGATGCTATTTTGTAAGAAGGGGGTTTTGTATAAGTGTAATCAAGGACAACTTTATGGCTAAATTTGGATTTTGGTTTAGTGATGCCACTCTTGGACCTAGTTTGCATGGGATGATGATTTAAGGTAGAGATAGAAAGAAGGGTTGTTAAAGCAGATGACAATTGTGTGGACTCAGGTAGAGATGCAGTGTATGTAACACAGATGAAGGGTCTAGATGTGGTTTATTAGAAGTGTGGAAATAGTGGGAGGTGAAGTTTGATTAGAAGTGGTCCATGTATCCAAAGGAACAAATAAAGCCTGAGGAAAAGAGGAAGAAACTGACACAAAAGTAGATGATGATGATGATGGATAAGCACCAAGCAAGGAAGGGTGATTTGTGGAGTGTAAATATAATTGATTTGAGAGCCAAAGGGGATCAAGAAAAATAGGAGAAGAAGATGATGCAGGAACAGAAGGAGTGAGAAGGGAGAAGGGAAATTTTGATTCATTGAAAAGGACATGTCTAGAAGTGTAAAGCTGTTTAGTTTGAAGATCAAGACAAAGGCACCCTTTAGAAGTTGAGGGATAACCTAGAAAAATACATTCTTTAGTTCTAGGTTCAAATTTATGAGTAGTGTATGACCTGAGATGAGGATAACAAGCACAACCAAACACTCTTAACTATGAAAGATCAGGTAGAGAAGAGTGTAATTTGTACCAAGGGGATTGAAAACCAAGGACAGAAGTGGGCAGTAAGTTGATTGGAGTGAGAGCTATATGCACAACATATGACTAGTAGGATGTATGCATAGATGCCTGTGACAGAAGTGTGATAATGGTCTCAATGAGATGCCTGTGTTTCCTCTCAACAAGACCATTTTGCTGAGGGGTGTAAGGACAAGAAGTTTGATAGATGATGCCTTGTTGTAACAAGTAGTGTTTAAACTCATTAGAAGTGTACTCACCACCTCCATCAGATTTGAAAATCTTGATTTTGCCTGAGAATTGATTTTCAATCAAAGCTTTAAAATAAACAAACTTAGTAAACACATCAGATTTTGATTTAAGCAAGTATAGCCAAGTGAATCTAGTATAATGATCAATAAATAGAACATAATATCGAAAACCTTTGATGGAATTGACAAGTGCAAGACCCCACAAGTCAAAATGGAAAAGTTCAAAAGTAGAAGATGCAATAAACTAAGACTATGGAAAAGGGAGATTATGCATTTTACCATTCAAACAATGCGTACAAGAATGATCAACAGAATTACACTT